>NW_028317817.1:10305000-10610000 GCF_062004578.1 Staurois parvus | reverse complement strand
CAGATTGTTCATCTGTGTGCAGCACTTAGTTGTTAAAAACAAATCATATTTCTTTTAAATATTGAGACCTTTTTGAAGTCTTTCAATAATTACTTAGGATTTGTTATTTTGTTCAGCCAAGAAGATGACCGTACTGTTTTTTTTTTGATTGAAAAAGATACTTTATTACAGAAGTATAAAAAAAACATGATACTCGTAATCGGGGTACATCTCACCCTATACTGCGATGCAGCGCACCACATTGCAATATAGTTCCAGGCATACGATAAATACATTCAATAAATACATTCACTCAGCGGTATGATGCCTGACGTGATGTGCGTGGCGAACTAATCCCCCGACCAACACGTCATGCATAACGCCGTTTACCCCGAGACCATAGCATGCTTAGAAAACATTTTCTACGATTACAATTACACATCATGCAAAAAAACGAATGTTACACTTTACAATAAGCATCGGGTGTGTGGGGGGGAAGGGGAAAAGAAGGGGACACAGGCCCGAAGCTTTATTGAAGGGACAAAGACACGCAAGGGGGAGTAGGGGGAAGGGGAGATCTTCAGACGTCCTCTTCCTCCTTAAAGTCCATCAAGTTATAGTCCCTGAGCAGACTGAGGATCAGTCTGCGGCAGTACTCAATGGACATCCTCTCCCGCTGGTGGATGAGGCGCTTCCTGGCGCACCATAAAGCGTCCTTAAAACAACACAGCACCCGCCAGGCGCTGTCAATGTCCTCCAGGGAAAAAGTTCCACAGAAAAGTCCATTCAACACCCCAAAGTGTGTGATGGCTGTCTGTGGCACAAAGTCCTTGAGTTCAGGTTCCAGGGCCCTCAACAGGTCCTGAGCAAAAGAGATGACCGTACTGTTACTCTGCTCAACCTTAAAGCTTCTGGTGGCATCTACTTGCTTACTGCTTAACAAAGGGGCAGTTTTATAATCCTCATGGGAATGTAGGCCGCACCTTTTCTCCCACTGCCGAATACCCAATATATAACTATCTAAATAAATACCCACAGACAATCTTTAATGGCAAAATTTTGGCCGCTACACTTTATTGGTTTAAATAATTAATAACAAGTACTATAAACAATTCATAATCAAGTTTATACTTCTCTTATCAAATAACAATCAAATAGCTCAGTCGTTAAGTACTGGAGCTCAAACTGAATAAATATAACAGTCCCCCCTTTAAATGTAAAGGGTGACAATACCACATAATGTACCTTGCGACAAAAAAGGGGAGGGAGCTTGTTACACTGACACTGACCAGCTGGCAATCCCCCCCCAACGGAGCTCCTTTATATAATGAGCCCCACTGTTCTAGAACTTTCCACTAGTCATGTGACCTTTTGGAATTTTCTCCCAGGTCATGTGCTACTTGTTTTCCCTCTCAAACTCTCTTTAAAATTTAAGTAACCTTATTTATATGTGTGTGTGCGTGCGTGCGTGCGTATATATATAAATAGTTTTTTTTATTTTATTTAAAGAGGGAGGGGCAGCCGCCTACCCATGTTATCGGGCCCAAATGATTGAGCCCTCTTAATGCATTCATTGTCCAATAAGCAGGCTGCAGATTTAGAGGTGACACATACTGTAAACTTTTACCAGGAAATAGGGTTATTATTTTCCTGGCTAATTAGTGCTCAAACATTAAGAGTAAAAGTGCAAGTGCTCAACACTATTAATAGTGGAACTTTGCCAGTTTCCAGATGAGCATCAAGTGAGCGCAAGTAACTTGTTGGTGTTGAAATGTAGTCTTTATTAAAAAAAATAGCCATACTTCGTCTTCATCAGGACAGGTAAAAAACCTTCATAGGTGCAGTGGAGTTAACTGGATTATTTATAATCTGTTTGAAAGCAAGAACCATGTTATGGCAACAATTATGTATACCTGGACAAAACCGGAAGAGCTCCATTGTTTTAGGGTTGACCCTTTTTTCCCTATAATTAAGAGTAGTTGTAAAGGATCAAGTTTTTGTACTTTCATATATTCTGCCTTCTGTGTGCAGCAGTGTCCCTAGCCCCCCTAAAACTTACCTGAGCCCCATTGTGATCCAGCGATGTGCACGGGAGCCTCAGCTCTCAGGGGACTCTCCCTCTTCATCGACTGACACAGCAGCAGGAGCCATTTCTGTTAATATCACTTTAACTTCCTCCCGCCTGCCATATAAGGAAATGACGGACGGCGGTGGCTCTCTCATTCTGGGAGGAGGTCATATGATGTCCTCCTACTCTAACTGCGCATGCGAACCGCCGGGTGCATGGCGCAGCGATCGGCGGTGCGTTGTGTCCCTGGGACACAGCGGATCACAATCACACTAAAGAGCCAATGACATCGGCTCTGGCATGTGATCAGCTGTGTCCAATCACAGATGATCACATGTAAATAAGGAAATGATAGTTATTGGCAGTCCTGTCCTCACGCTGACAGCGCGCGTGAGGAGTGCCAGTAATCGGCATTCCTCAGAAGGGACATCTACACTGATCATCAGGGCACTGATTACACAGGTCTGCAAAAAAAATTTTTTTCAAGAGCTGTTTTGGTTATTCCACGTACTCTTTATGTTTTTTGGTGCACTGAATCCGAGAATGACCTCCATTTTGTCATAGAACATCATGTTTCCTGACAATTTAGGTAACTATGTTAAATAAGGCAATACCTCAAAATAAATGGAAATAGACTTATAAAATTAAAATTTTATTACAATTTTTTCCTGAAAATCCTTTTTGAAATGAAATGAGCTCACCTACACACACTAAACTTGATTCTTCTTCCCTGTGAGGCTCCTCTTGGTGCATTTATGCTTGTGAGTAGCATCTGGAATGTCTCTCTGAAGCATCCAACAGTAGTCTGCCATCATTGTAATGCTCCATTTTCCCTGGTATCTCCTTTCCATCTCTTTATTGTCTTGGTGGAATCGTTCACCTTGTTCCTCACTCACAGCTCCCACATTTTCAGGAAAGTAGTCAAGGTGGGACTGGAGGAAATGCACTTTCAAACTCATCAGGCAACCTAAAGCTTGAAATGCTTTAAGCATTCGTTCGACTATCTTTTTGTAGTGAGGATCTTTGTTATTGCCTAAATATTTCTGTACGACTTCTTTAAATGCAATCCACCCTTCTTTTTGAGGATCCGTCATGGTGTTGACAAACTCTTGATCAACTATAAGCCTTCTAATGTCTGGTCCGACGAACACACCTTCCTTTAATTTTGCTTCCGACAGGCCTGGAAACTTGGTGACCAAGTATTTGAAGCATTCTCCATCTCTTGGAAGTGATTTTACAAATTGCTTCATCTATCCCACTTTTATGTGGTGAGGTGGTAGAAGAACTTTATGGGAAGGTACCAAAGTTTCTCAGAGGACATTTTTTTCACCGACTGTTAGCATCCTCGGCTGCCAACTCTTCTTGGTCCAATGATTTTGTTGGTCTCGACTGTCCCATAGACGCAGAAAACAAGGGTATTTGGTATCCCACCCACTAGATTCTTCAGGAAAGATTAACCCCTTCTACCATTAGAAGCACAGACTCAGGGCTGAGGCTTACACATACAGCATGCTGCTGAGTATCCCAGTAGTCAGACATGTCACTCAGAGCAGCACTTGTATTCACCCCCTTTGCAGGGGGGGAGGAGCAGAGATTGTTTACCTGCAAATAACAACAAAGGGCCAGAAGAGAACTAGGGAAATGAGGAAATATAATTTTTTTTCCCTAAAACTTGCTTAGCTTATGTATATATTGCTGACCATCAGATTTACAATGCTATATTTTTTTTCACATAACTCGGACAACCTCTTTAGGGTTTTTTTGGCATTTTATATCTTAAATGCACTTATGTGAATTCATTAACAGTAATTTGGACTGGTGATGCTCTGCCAGGCCTATACTGCACCTGTCTTCAGTTTCTGCTTGTTCTTGGGGCATTTTCCCTTCAGTTTTGTCTTCAGCAAGTGAAATGCATGCTCAATCGGATTCAGGTCAGGTGATTGACTTAGCCATTGCATAACATTCCACTTCTTTCCCTTAAAAAACTCTTTGGTTGCTTTTGCAGTATGCTTTGGGACATTGTCCATCTGCACTGTGAAGCGGCGTCCAATGAGTTCTGAAGCATTTGGCTGAATATGAGCAGATAATATTGCCCGAAACACTTCAGAATTCATCCTGCTGCTTTTGTCAGCAGTCACATCATCAATAAATACAAGAGAACCAGTTCCATTGGCAGCCATACATGCCCACGCCATGACACTACCACCACCATGCTTCACTGATGAGGTGGTATGCTTAGGATCATGAGCAGTTCCTTTCCTTCTCCATACTCTTCTCTTCCCATCACTCGTTCCTTCTTTTTAAGAATGTTCCAAACAGTTGTTTTGGCCACGCCTAATGTTTTTGCTATCTCTCTGATGGGTTTGTTTTGTTTTTTCAGCCTAATGATGGCTTGCTTCACTGATAGTGACAGCTCTTTGGATCTCATCTTGAGAGTTGACAGCAACAGATTCCAAATGCAAATAGCACACTTGAAATGAACTCTGGACCTTTTATCTGCTCATTGTAATTGGGATAATGAGGAAATAACACACACCTGGCCATGGAACAGCTGAGAAGCCAATTGTCCCATTACTTTTGGTCCCTTAACAAGTGGGAGGCACATGTGCAAACTGTTGTAATTCCTACACTGTTCACCTGATTTGGATGTAAATACCCTCAAATTAAAGCTGACAGTCTGCAGTTAAATCACATCTTGTTCGTTTCATTTCAAATCCATTGTGGTGGTGTATAGAGCCAAAAATGTTAGAATTGTGTCGATGTCCCAATATTTATGGACCTGACTGTATAATAGAGTGCAGTGCTAGTAATAATACATAATTAGTCCATATAAATAAAGAATAAATAAAATGATCGAAAAGTGACAGTCTGTGCAGTTCTAAGTGAAGCTAGCATCAATCAAGATCCAGTGTCGGTGCTCCCAAATAGTGTGGTAGGAATACGCACTAACCAGATTAACATTAAGCATCTGGTGAGTGCGTATTCCTACCACACTATTTGGGAGCACCGACACTGGATCTTGATTGATGCTAGCTTCACTTAGACCTGCACAGACTGTCACTTTTGGATCATTTTATTTATTTTTTATTTATATGAACTAATTATGTATTATTACTAGCGCTGCACTCTATTATATATATTTTAATAGCAGGATGATGCCTGCAGCTGCAGGCATCATCCCTGTATAACTGCTTGAAGTCCAGTGACATACCAGTGCATTGCTGATCCTCAAGTGGATATTTTAACTGTGTATTTGTTTGCCTGGCATTTTGCTTTGTTGCAAAGATGTTATAACAAGCGCTTAGTTTGCTCCTTTTTTTTTACTGCAGAGTTCAGAAAGCATAAGCACTTTATGGAAATGAGCGTCTGTAAAGCGGTAATACAATATTGGTTTTCACTTACTAGCTACGGCTGTATCCCAGTTTTATTTTTATTAAGCTGCAGTATTTTAACCTTCTGACAGACCTTAAGGCCAAAACTAGAGCCAAATATATTTCAGTCTCGTTTTACAGTGTCATAATTTGTCTTTGTGAAGCTCTAATTAACATGGATATTCACTGTGTTCATTAGTCTTGTTTTATCTGAGGTAGTGTCTGACAAAAAGTCAGTGTAGTTATCTTAAAAATATTTGCAATGGTTATGAAAGTGTATGTCTAATTAATTTGCTAACAGTTGACATTAATTAGCTAATATGTCATTGCAGTGACTTATGGAGAAGAATAGAAGCAGTACTTTGAGCAGTTCATGCTTGAATTCACGGTTTCTAAGGAAGATAAAACACGCATTACACAGTGGGAGTGGAAGGCAATGTGGCTTGTTAGTTGCGAGAGGTTGTAGTCAGATTGGTATACATTTGTCGTTTTGTAGCACTGAGAACAACAGGAGCAAATTAGAGTTGTAGTGCTGGGCTGGGACCCCTAACTCTATGGAGACAAATGAGCCTATTTAATTATACAAGGCAAAGAGGAATGGCTTGTTCTGACCATAGCACCAGTCATGGAGAATGGAAAGCTAAGGCAGTCTGAATTTTTTTTGTTCTCTCTGTAGGTGTTTGCAAACCGCTACTTTTTCCCAGCTTGTAATATAATGCAACCAGGGCTGTTTCCCAGAAAATAGTTGCGGGAACTCAACCATGACCCCCCCCCCCCACACACACACACACAATCCAAACCACATCCAATACTGGGTGTGCTCAAATTTCACTAAGGGCGGCCACACATGGGTTGATTTTTTTAACTATTTTGCATTCGAAAATCGGACCTAAGAGTAATCGGCCGATTTTCGCTCTGTTATTGGGGCAATGGCACTGGACGATTTTCGTGGTTCCTCCCCATTTAGTTTATCGAACATACTGGCAAATTCGAGAAAAATTACTGATTTTCGAAAAATCGTTCGGAATCGACCCATGTATGGCCTGCTTAACACTGGGAGGGTCTTAAAGTGCCAGTAAATACCAGGAGTGTATCACGTGCAGAGTTTGGGGGGGGGGGGGTCAGGTTAAGCAGATTTCAGCCTTTTTCCACAGCTGCTTACCTCCGCATCCCCATCCACATCTCAGTTTCACCCTTCTTCAGCTCTTAAATCTCCACCACCTTTCACATGTCTTACTTTTGTTGTATTAGGGCTCATGTACACTGCAGCTGATAAACTCAGGTTTAGGAGCTTTTCTGTGTTTTTTACAGCAGCCCCTGAACTCTCCCTAACATTTTCCTATGTGTCCATGTGCACATAGTCGTTTACACTCGTTTTTTTGAACACACCAAACTTGTGTTCAGTAGATTTTACTGGCATTTCAAACGCCAAACGCTTGTAAACGTGTGTAAACACTTGTAAACAAAGTTAACCGCGTTTATACAGTAAGTGTTTGCGTTTAGAAGCGTTTTTTAATTGTTCCATATCCAGATGCTGTCCAGAGCCTTTTTTCATCATCAGAAATGCATGCAAAGTGTTTTCCATGTATTCAAGTGGATCTAGCACACCAGCGCAGTCAGTTCCAGGTTTCATTTGAAATACAAAATGGTAGAACGTGCTGCATTATGCTCATGATGGGATCCATAGTGAATACAACCAGAAAAGACAGGTAATCTCAACACATACTGCTCTCTCTGCTTCTGCTCTCTTTATTTGTCACAAAACGTCTGAAATAGTTAATTACTTACTATTTTTCAGTGCATTCTGGGCATTTGGGAAGGACTCTTGAGGTTATCTTCTAAAAACGCTTCTAAGCGTAAACACGCATAAACGCTTTATGCAAACGCGGCTAAACTGACAGTTTTTAACCTACATTTTCCAGCAGTCAGTTTCCATTGTTCAGAAGAGTTTTCCAAACGCCCCGTGTACATGAGCCCTTAAACTGAAGCACCCAGCTGGCTCTACTACTTCCCTGCACACTGTGGAGGTGTTGGCATCCAACTGCACCCCAGGCACCTGCATCGCCCTTGTCCCCATCCTGCACTCAGTGGGAGCTGCTCAGGAGATCAGATCTGTGTGAGCAGTTGGGAGACAAGCTGTCGCTTGTAATCACAGAAGCCAGACTTTGTGTTTACAAGTGATAGTGGTGAACAAGGGCCAGAGGGCCTGAACCAAATGTGGTGGAACTGAGTTCCGCCAAATTCCTGCTGAAAAAAAGCCCTGAATGCAACCTTTTTATAAAATAGTGCTACGTAGATTATACCTTTCCAAGCAGCATGCCTTTGCTATCAAAATACTATGTTTATATAGGCTGAACACTATACCTTAAGTTTCCCAATTAGATAAAGCCCCATCTGCTAACTCAATAAGGTCTTTTCCTTGTGACTTTTTACCAGTAAGTTCATGTGCTGCTGTTCAATTGTAGTAAAGTTTTTCGGTTCGGTAGACAGTGTACAATGACTCAGAGCTCCATGGCGTGCAAAAAAACAATTGTCTTCTGCTTTTTATAGTTACAGAAAGCTTTGTTGACTTTAAATATTCTTGCAGAGTGTTTCAGGGATGTACTTGATCCAGTCCATATGCTCAGCAGGGCTTCTAAGCAATGAGGTTGTCTATACAAATATTGTTTTCTAGCATATAGAATCTGAATCCAATTTGTACAATGTACAAATGCTAACTGCAGTTTTAAAACACATTAACCTTTGTAATGTGTAAAATCACTCATATATTCACTAGAAAGTAGAAAATCTCCTAACGAGATAATGGTTGCCTATGAAGGTTAGACGTATAATGTGATCCTTGCCTCATCATTTTAGGCATTGCTCAGATTAGTGCTGGATCAGGCTAAGCATACCTCATTGGCACAGTTATACAACCATGTATTAGGCCCAGCTGAGGTACAGTCCAATTAAACTAGGTAATACCATTAGGTGTTTTCATAAGCAGCCACTGAACATTCCCGTGGGGTCTTGGGAAAGCTGAGGAATCCAAATTTCACCAGAATTCTTTTCTGCACAATGCAGGAGCTTTTCCAGGATCCCATGGGAAGTGATGCCACCCTTGTCTTTGTGTCGCCAGAAGCCAAGGTCCAAGATAAATATTTTACCTTTTTTATCATTTTATTTATTTGCCTAGTGATTTAGGATAACTTTGTTGGGGGATTACAGCATAAGGGTTTATTGCTGTGGACTGCAAGGCCCATTTTAATTCATCCAGGTCATGGTATAGCTAGTAGTTACAGTTGCGTATTTGTTCTCTAATGTTGAAGACATTTCACTACTCATCCAAGTAGCTTCCTCAGTTCAAATAGGTTAATTAGAACTGAGGGATTGAATGAGTGTCTAGTTAAATGGGCCTAACTACTACTATGATAATGAAAATTAATGGCCACACACCACTATAAAGCCATTCAACTATTCCAAAAATTACCCAAAAAGACAGCATAGCAGATACAGATACAACGTAGCAGTTGTTGACGCGTTTCACACAAAACTGTGCTTATTCATAACCACTACTAGCTACACTAAGTTCTTGAATTTTAAAAAGAAATCGAGAGCCAAAAGCAAACTCAGAGAATTATACAGAAACTGTATGTAGTTTATTTCCTGGTGAACATCAAACACAGGATCCCAGCACTGAGTCAGCAGTGCTAGCCACTGCACTGCCCACAAACCACCCCTGGATGGACTGATTACAAGAAATGTATACAGAATTATCTTTCAGGCCTTACAAAACACGTTTTAATGTAGAGCGTATTTCCGCGAAGGTATGAAATGGTACAGTTAATCTAGTTTTACATGATAGAAAAAAACCTAAGAAGGTGGCTGAGCACTTTGTGATTTCTTGCTGCAAAATAATAGTCTAAAGAATAGAGAAGCAATACATCGAATAAAGTAGAGGCAAGAAAGCCCACTGCGGACTTCATCCATACTGTGATATACACAGACAATGCAAGACAGACCACTCTAGGGAGCACACAATAAAGCCGGGTGGCCAATTTGCTCCTTAGCTGTGAAGAATTATGAAATGCATTGGTTTATATTTTATAATGACTTACAGCTCTTTTTGGCAGTGAAGCTTATTGATACTTACTGTGAAATATTTAGCAGAGCTAAGTACCATTATATTTAGCAGGTGGTTTTACAGTTATCAACAAATGTGTACTTTTCAGCAGATATTCTCTAAATTATACTCTCCTTACTGCCCATCAGGGACGCCTCCAGAAAATAAACCAACACCGGTACCTTTTGGTGGCTATTTTTCACGGCAAAGAAGCAGCGTTTGTAGCAAAATAAAGATAAGTAGCTATAGATATTACCGGTATTTACCATTTGCTAATGGCTTATTCTGATTATTGTCTGTGCATGGGAAATACGGAAAAATATAAATAGCGTATACTTTAAAACATGCTTTAGACTTAAAAATAGTAGGAAGAAAAAGTTACAAAGTTAGACAGAATATGCATTAAATACATTTTGCTGTAGATGTAGGCTGTTTGTCATATGATTCGTTGGGTTTGAGAATTTAAAGCCATTCACAGAAAGCTTGCTTTAAAGCGGTAGTAAATACTGCTTGGACACTTGTGCCTAAAGGTAAGTTTATATTAAAGCTTACCAGTAGGTGCAAGGAATATCTCTTAAATATGCACCATTTAGGACATATACAGTGTTTCTGCAGCTGATGACCTCACTCATGCCGTTCCTTCAGAGCTCTATGCTGTGGCTGTGACCCCCTTGTGCATGCGCAGTAGTGACATCATCACTGCTCGGCCATTCAAACGGCCAGAGCCTGCAAACCGGGAAGGAACTCAGGTGAAGATGGAAGCCTTGTCAGCGGTGACAGCGTGCCGCTGGAGGGCTTTGTTTTAAGGTAAGTCTTTCACAATGTGCTAGTATGCATCGCATACTAGCACATTATGATATTACCTTGCAGGAGGATCCTCACCCCCCCTAAAGTTTACTACCACTTTGATTGTGGCCATTTGAATTCTACTTCTTTTTTTTGTACTTTATTTAAGATGTCTTTGTAACAGTTAAAAATTATTTCAAAAGGCAGATTTCCTTAATTGTGAAATTTTACAGGGCAGAAATATGTCATGAAATCTTGCTGATATTCTCAGATAGAAGCTATGACAACTTTTGAAAGATTATGTGTCACTAATCTAATTACACCAGGCTGCTGATTAGTTAAATTGATTGGTTGCTGGGGGGTATTGCATATCATAGCACTGTGGCAATAAAAAAGAGCATGCAGTAGCCATTCTTACTGAAATATTGTAGTCTTATTTTTGTTGATATAGAGAGTGGGTTAACAGTGTGGCTCTCAAAGGTAGCAAGTGGGACTAGCCAGGCACTGATTCAAATCTTCTTGTATTAAGTACAATGAATGCACCAAACCAATGAACTGAAAATCCAAAAGCTTTTAATATAGGTGTTCATTCAACAAACCAATATAAAATACTAATGCATTTTGTGGGCTCTGAGATCCCCCCCTTCCTCTGGGCTCTCTGAAACCCAAATACATGTTGGATGCTTCATATTGTCTTGTTCAATAAACACCAATATTTAAACTTTTCGACTCTCAGTTCGTAGGTTTGGCACTTTCTTTGAACTTTGTACAAGTGGTTACCAAAGTTTGAGCGCCCCAGTCAAAGGGTTCCAAATTTGTGTTCGTCTGACCCTCTTCAATCATAAGCCATTGATTAGTTTCCAAGACTGCTTTTGTCTTTTCCCTATACAATTATATAGCATTACAATTTATGTTGCATTATCTGATTCATTTGTGTGTATAGGATATGTTATTTTTAATGGGACAATGTTTTTTTTTTATTGAAGCCCGCAGGAGTCAAGATATTTTATGACTTTACATGCTGTAGTGACAGCTCAAATAATAGGAAGCGGTGGTTGGAGTTCCTTTAGCCATATTCCACTTTGCAGTGGTCTGTCTAATTGGTAATTCCCAAATAGCCGTCCCTGCTTTGCAACCACTTTCCTCCATAATTCTCCCTCTTGTAGATCTGATGTATAGATCTGTGTAAATTATGTACATTTATAACAATACATTCCTTCTGAATGAAAGCTAGTTTGAAGGAGTTGTGAAAAAGGCGATTTTATTTCTTTTTTTGCTTATGTTGACATTTGTAGCCATCTGTTAATGTGTAAAAATGTTTTTTTTTACCTATCAATTCTTCATAGTCTGCATGACTGGAGGTGTGGCAAGGGTTTGTCTTTTGCCTAAAAAAACAGGTATTCCTCCTTTTCAGTTTCAAATGTTAGGAGGTACGAAATTTTGTTTAATAAACAATGTTCCAAGAACCACTTTTGCTTTATTGAAAATATTTATAAAATTGCAACTGTGTGCTGGGTTGTGTCACCATGGAAGGCAAGGTAGACACGACCTGTTGGTTGAAATGCAATACCTATGATATGAATGTAGGTCTCCCATTTATTCCATTGGAAACAAAGATATGACACTCTGAGACTCAGTGATGGTTTCATCAATAGAGGAGTTATGCTGGCTCAGTTTAAACACTATGAATGCAAGGCGAAGCTGAGCTGCGTTAAGTTGTTAAGAACGTAAGCCGATAAGACAGCCAGTGTTCACCTGTTCTTGTCAGGGCTTCCAGAACAAATGAATGACCTTACTCATCCCATATCACAGGATAAGATGTAAACTGGAATAGGGATTTTTGCCAAAGCTGAGCTGAAAGCTCCGTACAACTTACCAAAACACTCCAACATTCTTCAGAGAACAATAAAGGCTGTTAGTTTAATATCAGGTCAAAATCATTATCTCCAGCTTTAACCCTTGCTCTTCCAGCCAAGCCTACTGTTATGTTCAGATTTAGAATCAGACAAAGGTACTGCATCTGTTTATTTTATGTGATTTTATATTTTTTTCAGATTTTATGTAAGTTGCAGTTAATGCATGTCTATAGAATGTTAATGAATAATAATTGTGTAGCTTGGCCCAAATAAAAGGGCATCATGCAGATAAATCTAGTTACAAAAATAATATTTACAAAGTGGAGGACTTTAAAGGCTTTTTATGGAACACATTTTATGTTAAAAATATACATATTTTATTAAAAGAAAAAAAAACAGCTTCTGTTAAAAAGTAGCAGTACTGCAATATTAAAACATATATGTGACCCTATTAACATTATTCTATGCCCACTCATGTGGGTAAATACATGCCTTTCCATACATTATTTTCATGGCTTTTACAGTTGTGGGTGAAGTGGAATACAGTATAGCTCAACAAGCTATTTATAAATCTACTACAGGACAATTTTATGGTACAGTTCATAGAGGCCCCTACTAGGAATGATGCTCTGCTGGACCTGGTAATCTCAATCTCCCATGCAGAGCTTATTACTAATGTCCATATAAAAGAACATCTGGGTAGCAGTGACCATAACATGATTTCATTTATTGTTAGCTGTAAACAAACAACAAACACACGTAGGAAAAATAAAAATGCTCAACTTTAAGAGAGCTAATTTTCCAAGGCTGAGAGTTGCTGCCCAAGACTAAGACTGGGAGGGAATATTGGCATTGATGAACATAACACAGAAATGGGAGCTCTTCAAAAAGACTGTATGTGAACACTCTGCAAAATATATTCCCATGGGCAAGATGTTTAATAGGCTAAAAATCAAACCTATGTGGCTTATGGCCAAACATAAAAAAGCTATAAATAATAAGAAAAGAGCTTTTATTAATTATAAAAATTAAGGAATGCTATCATCGTTTACACATTACAAAGAATATAACAGAATATGTAAAAAGGAAATCAAGGCTGCAAAAACAATAGATTGCAAAAGATAGCAGGACCAACCCCCAAAAATTTTTCAAATATATTAACAGTAAAAAGGTCAGGACTGAGCATGTAGGCCCTTTACAAAATAATCTAGAGTGGGTGACTGGGGACAAAGAAGGCAAATTTATTAAATACCTTCTTCAGCTCTGTGTATACAAAGGAGCATGGGCGAGCTCTTGTCCATAATGGGCATGTTATTGGCACAGCCCCAGATTATCCACATTGGCTCACAATTGATATGATCCAGAAATATTTAGACAGGATAAAGGTGAATAAAGCACCTGGACCTAATGGCATACACCCATCCTTAAAGAATTGAGCTCTGTCATTTCAAAGCCATTGTTTAAAATTTTTAGGGACTCTTTAATGACTGGCATAGTACCACTGGATTGGCGTAAGGCCAATGTGGTGCCTATTTTTAAAAAGAGAACAAAATCTTTACTAAGTAATTACAGACCTCTTAGTTTAACTTCTATAGTTGGGAAGATATTGGAGAGTTTAATAAAAGATCACATAGATGAGTTCTTGCTGGAAAAAATATTTTAAGCAGCAGATAGCATGAATTAATGAAAGACAGAAGTTGTCAAACAAATCTGATTTCTTTTTATGAGAAAGTGAGCAAAACCTTGGACAGAGGGGTGTGAATGTGGTATACTTTTTGCAAAAGTGTTTGACACAGTTCCCCACACACGGCTAATGTGTATGGTAAAGTCTACTTTCTTGGAAAATAGGTATGTAAATGGATAGAAAACTGGCTAAAATATGGTATTCAGAGAGTAGTTGTTAATGATTCATACGCTGAATGGTCTGGGGTCATCAGTGGTGTACCCCAAGGTTCAGTGTTGGGACCCTTACTTTTTAATATATTTATAAACAATATAGGGTCTGGGATTAAAATATTGTTTCAGTCTTTGCAGATTACACCAAGCTGTGCAGTAGAATAACATCCTTACAGGATGTCTCCAACTTACAAGCTGACCTCAATGCACTGTTTAATTGGGCAGATATGTGGCAAATTAGTTTTAATGTTGATAAATGCAAAGTTATGCACTTGGGGGCTAAGAATATGCATGCATCATACATACTAGGGGGACTACAATTGGGGGAATCAGTGGTGGAGAAGGATCTGGGAGTTCTGGTAGATCAGAAGCTTAATAATGGCATGCAATGCCAAGCTGCGGTTTGTGAAGCGAGCAAATTCCTCTCTTGTATTAAAAGAGGTATAGACTCCAGAGATAGAGATATAATTTTACCCCTGTACAAATCATTAGTAACACCTCATCTGGAATATGCAGTTCAGTTTTGGGCACCAATTCACAAAAAGAACATTGGGGAAGTGGAGAAAGTGCAAAGAAGGGCAACCAAACTGATAAGAGGCATGGAGGAGCTCAGCTATAGGGAAAGATTAGAGGAACTGAATTTATTCTCTCTTGAGAAGAGGAGATTAAGGGGGGATATGATCAACATGTATAAATACATCAGTGGTTCATATAGTGAACTCGGTGTAGAGCTATTCACCCTGAGGTCAACACAGAGGACAAGGGGGCACTCTTTACGTCTGGAGGAAAAGAAGTATAATCTCCAAATACAGAAAGATTTCTTCACAGTAAGAACTGTGAAAATGTGGAATAGACTCCCTCAAGAGTTGGTTCTGGACATCTCAGTGGATTTTTTTTAAAAAAGGCCTGGATTTTTCCACAGATACACAGAATATAACTAAATACTAACATTTATAGGTAAAGTTGATCCAGGAAATATCCGATTGGCTGTCGGGGGATCAGGAAGGAAATTTTTCCCTGCATGAGCAAATTGGATCATGCTTTGCTGGGATTTTTGGCCTCCCTCTGGATCAATTGTGGATATAGGATTATTACTTTGTTTTTTTTTTTGGTTGAACTGCATGGACTTTTGTCTTTTTTCAACCAGACTAACTATGTAACTATGTGTTTCTTGGATAGATGACTCCGCTTCATCAGGAGCATAGGGAAAGGTGGAAACGGGGTCAATACACTAGAATATAATATATTAATACAATATATACAGTGGGGATCGAAAGTTTGGGCACCCCAGCTAAAAATTTGTATTAATGTGCATAAAGAAGCCAAGGAAAGATGGAAAAATCTCCAAAAGGCATCAAATTACAGATTAGACATTCTTATATGTCAACAAAAGTTAGATTTTATTTCCATCATTTACACTTTCAAAATAACAGAAAACAAAAAAATGGCGTCTGCAAAAGTTTGGGCACCCTGCAGAATTTATAGCATGCACTGCCCCCTTTGCAAAGCTGAGACCTGCCAGTGTCATGGATTGTTCTCAATCATCGTCTGGGAAGACCAGGTGATGTCAGTCTCAAAGGTTTTAAATGCCCAGACTCATCTGACCTTGCCCCAACAATCAGCACCATGGGTTCTTCTAAGCAGTTGTCTAGAAAACTGAAACTGAAAATAATTGACGCTCACAAAGCTGGAGAAGGCTATAAGAAGATAGCAAAGCATTTTCAGATGTCAATATCCTCTGTTCGGAATGTAATTAAGAAATGGCAGTCATCAGGAACAGTGGAAGTTAAAGCAAGATCTGGAAGACCAAGAAAAATATCAGACAGAACAGCTCGCAGGATTGTGAGAAAAACAATTCAAAACCCACGTTTGACTGCACGATCCCTCCAGAAAGATCTGGCAGACACTGGAGTTGTGGTACACTATTCCACTATAAAGAGATACTTGTACAAATATGGTCTTCATGGAAGAGTCATCAGAAGAAAACCGCTTCTACGTCCTCACCACAAAAATCATCGTTTGAACTTTGCAAATGAACATATAGACAAGCCTGATGCATTTTGGAAACAAGTTCTGTGGACCGATGAGGTTAAAATTGAACTTTTTGGCCGGAATGAGCAAAGGTACGTTTGGAGAAGAAGGGGCACAGAATTTAATGAAAAGAACCTCTGTCCAACTGTTAAGCATGGGGTTGGATCAATCATGCTTTGGGGTTGTGTTGTAGCCAGTGGCACAAGTAGAAGGAAAAATGGATTCAATAAAATTTCAGCAAATTTTGGATGGTAACTTGATGCCATCTGTGAAAAAGCTGAAGTTAAAGAGAGGATGGCTTCTACAAATGGATAATGATCCTAAACACGCCTCGAAATCCACATCAAGAGGCGTAAACTGAAGGTTTTGCCGTAAAAGAGCAGTGCGTGACAGAAATCTCAAAGAACTGGAAGACTTTTGTAAGGAAGAATGGGCAAAGATACCTCAAACAAGAATTGAAAGACTCTTGGCTGGCTACAAAAAGCGTTTACAAGCTGTGATACTTGCCAAAGGGGGCAGTACAAGATATTAACTCTGCAGGGTGTCCAAACTTTTGCAGATGCCAATTTTTTGTTTTCTGTTATTTTGAAAGTGTAAATGATGGAAATAAAATCTAACTTTTGTTGACATATTATAAGAATGTCTAATCTGTAATTTGATGCCTTTTGAAGATTTTTCCATCTTTCCTTGGCTTCTTTATGCACATTAATACAAATTTTTAGCTGGGGTGCCCAAACTTTCGATCCCCACTGTACATAATATTAATATCAGTAACAATCATGATAATCATATTGGAATAATACATGATAGACTAATTAAATGCAGTACCTCTCCTCCAATCAGGAGTCCAGAAGCCCAAATTCCCATCCATGCTGGGTCCACAAAGGAGGGGTTGGCCACCCCCACAGAAAGCACCACACCCCAGGATTTACAGTGTTCAGCATAAATGTGTACACCTCAACATATTTGTCAGAAAACCTTTCCTTTCAGAATCAACATTTTCTATGGGACACTATACTATAAAATACTCCCACAAATGCTGGCCATTAACAAGATTTGTTAATTTGCACACACAAAAAAGTTTTTTCCTAATTCATTCAAGATCATGTTGCAAAATTGAATACATCCCAATGAAAGTCTTAGGAGCAAAGCTAAATTTTAGACAACAAATCCTAATGAACAAGAATTCAACTACATGGGAGTCTAATTATTCATTAAACAGGTGTCCAGCAGACAGTTGATTATAAAAGGGTGTTATTTAACAAAGAAAACCCCTTCCCATTCCATGCTATCAGCAATGGCACCACATGGAAGAGAAATGTCACAAGGCCTGAGAAAGAAAATAATTTCTTTATACAAGAAAGGTAAAGGCTATAAGAAGATCAGCAAAGCTTTACTTATCAGTCCAAATACTGTAGCAAAACTGATACAAATATTTAACAAAAATGGAACTGTAACCATCTAACAGAGATGTCCAATCTGTCTATGGAAGTTAGCTCCTCGACAGGAGCGTCTTCTGATGAGAAAGGTTGAAGAAAATCGCCATGCAAGTTCACTGCAGATAGCTAAAGAAGTAGAAAGCCACACTGGGGTGATTGTTTCTCCTGACACAATATGGTGTACACTGCAGAGGAATGGCATGCATGGGTGTCATCCACGAAGAAAGCCTCCCCTAAAGCCCATGCACAAAAAAGCCTGCCTAGAATTTGCCAGGGCCCATGCTGAAAAAAAGACTACTGGGACTCTGGAGTGATGAGACGAAGATAAATGTTTTCGGAACTGATGGCTTCAAAACTGTATGGCATCGCAAAGGTGAGGAGTTCAAAGAAAAATGCATGGTGCCTACAGTGAAACATGATGGTGGCAATGTCCTTCTGTGGGGCTGCATGAGTGCTTCTGGTGTCAGGGAGCTGCATTTCATTAATGGTATCATGAATTCACAGATGTACTGCTCTATATTGGAGAGAAGATGCTACCATCACTCCGTGCCCTTGATCGTCGTGCACTTTTTCCAACATGGCAGTGATCTAAAACACACATCTAAGGCCACTATTGCATTTCTGAAGAAGAAGAGGGTGAAAGTGATCCAGTGACCAAGTATGTCTTCTGATCTAAACCCATTCAAACACCTATGAGTAATTCTGAAGAGACAAGTTGAGCATCACTCTCTATCCAGCATCCAGGCTCTAAAATAGGTCGTTCTTGATAAATGGAAAAAGATAGATGTTGCAATATGTCGCCAACTTGTTTATTCCATGCGTAGAAGACTTGGCGCTGTCCTTAAAAATCATGGAGGTCATACAAAATACCAGATGTAGTAGTTTTAGTTGTGGGGTGTATTCATTTTATTTTGCATCAACTTATTTGAGTAAAACTGAATATTTTGTTTTCTAAGTTATATTATTAACTTTGCTTTCATGTAATGAGCTAAACAAATGTTATATAAAACTCAGTTGCACCAAAATTTTGGCTTTTATTCCTGTGTTCATTGAGATATTGATTAAAATCTTACTTTTGAACAAGGATGTACTCATTTATGCTGAGCACTGTATATTGGACAATTTATATGGAATCTAAATCTACAAAAATAGTTGAGGATATACAATATGTAAACCAACTGGAGTTGCTATTGAATATATATGTTAAATGAAAAGAATGCTATATCAATGAAACCTCTTAGTAAGGGTTAATTCGTCAAGGTAGACGGAGGAAACATCCTTATTGGACCCCACATATGAACAGCAATAGCCATTTCTAGAAAATAAAATGGTAAAAGCCTGGTCCTGTTTAGGGTCTGGCTCCAGTACATATCAATCAGATGGATATATAATAACAGCATCCTAAAATGTGATTACTCCAAGTGGTAGGTAGTGTAATTCTGGTGGCTAAATTACCCAATTTATTTAGTGTGGGGTCCAAATAAACAAAAAATGATCAATGGTGTGTGTAAGCCACAAGAAAGTATTACTAAGGAGCTTCAAATGGGAAAGGAAGGGCCACATAACATATATATATATGTATATATATATATATATATTTATATATTATAGTATCCACCTCTTATCTATGAGTCAGGGCAGACACAGGACACGCATACTTTAGAGGCTCACATGGAGATAATGGTAATAATTTCCAGGGAGTAAAAAAAACTATAGCAGAATCCCATACAGGGTTTTACTGCAAGCCATGATACTGGCTAAGAGCTAGACAAAAAGTATCAAATAATTCATTAATACCTTAAGGTGCTGGAGATCCCAGTAAAAGATGCTGACTGGTGCTTTGACAGTTCCAGGGAGTTTTAGGTGTCAGGGAGAGGAGCACCTCCCTCCTATATATAGTATGCCCCTTAATTGGCTGCACCTGTCCTCATTGGGTGCCTATCCAAGGCCCCCTTCATGCTGCAAGTCTAAAAAGATAAAAGGGCGTAACACAACGTTATGGCAAATGCTGAGCGCCAGGTTTGATACTGAGCACCGGAGGTGTACATGTACCTTTTCAATCACAGGCATGCACACTTCACCGCTCTTAGTGCCACCCACTGATAAGGCAACACAGGCTGGCAAGCCAACAAGAGACACTCAGGCAGGTTAAGCACAGGTGGTTCCCATTCAGAGAGGAAGAATGACTCCAACACTACATAGCTGGATGCAGCTGGGTGGAGTCTAATATCCAAGAAATGCATTGAGCTATACTACATTTCACTTCACCCTCAACTGTAAAACCCGTGAACAATATGTATAGAAAGGCTTTACCCATATGAACGGGCATAGAATAATAATAAAGGGGTCACATATGTGTTTTAATATTTCAGTACTGCTACTATTTTAAAAGAAGTCTTTTTTTTTTATTTTGTTTCTACGTTTTGCACCAACTAATTAAATATGTATATTTTTAAGATAAATTGTGTTCAATAAAGTGCCTTTAAAGTCCTCCACTTTGAACGTATTCTTTTTGTTAATCATTTATTTCTATAGTCATGGTATAAGTGGATTGGCATAGGAGCTAAAAAAATAGCATTCGAAGTTCATACTGTCCCAGGTGCATGTAAATTAAATTATATAATTAAACGCAATGTGTTTGCTGTCATTCAGCCTTATCATTTGTGTCATTTCCACCAACATCGGGGCAATATGCAAGTTAATTATGATACCTTTTGGGCAGACCTTACCATATTTGTTAATAAGTATTTGGTTCAAGAGCTGAAATATGGCCACGTGTTAATTGAATTAAATAAAAGCAACAGTCCAAAAATCTTCTGTAATTCAGTTTCTGTAGCCTTTTTTTTAAAAGAATTCCATTGTGACCAGACAAGGAAAAAAAAATAGGAGAATATACGCCCACACACTGCTACTTTAAATGCTTTTCTTGAGGGCCCAACAGCTACACCCTTACCTGCCTTTTCCCTCTTTACTTTCCACTGCAGATTTAAGATCATCCAGGCACCATATCCATAAACAACATTCTATACTTGGTCAGTTGACTCTGCAATTTTCCACAAGCCTAAAAAAAAGTGGCCTCCTTTAAGTTTTATGGAGAAAAGGTTTCAGATGCACAGTATTTTGACACCCACTGGCCTAGTGGAAGATGGAATAACTGCCAATCGGGCCCTTGGACAAGGTTGCCTGCTAATATGAAGCTGGTGGGCCCTATCGTACAGTGTGTGTGTGCAAAGCCTTTTCTGCATAGGCCTTAAAACAGAATATGTCTTCTTGTGGGCTTGTGGACAATGGAAGATTCATACAAGCCAGTGTGGGCTGCGGCCCTTGTTCAAGGTTGCCTGCTGATCTGAGGTGTGTAGTGGTGGCTATAGATTACATAGACAGGGTGAGAGGGAAGTTGTAAATCAAAGTTTAGGTAAATACGTTTCTAGCAGTGGGAGAAAACTATTGAATACAAAGGCTGTATGCACACTGGGCTTAAAAAACACCAGTTTCCTCTGCAGAAAAAAACGCTGATATAAAGTGTTTTTGTACACAGTATAGATGAGTTTAGGAGAGTTTAGTGTTTAATGGTATCAGTGGGAGGAATAGTGCCCCATCATTGGTATCAGTGGGAGGAATAGTGCCCCATCATTGGTATCAGTGGGAGGAATAGTGCCCCATCATTGGTGTCAGTGGGAGGAATAGTGCCCCATCATTGGTATCAGTGGGAGGAATAGTGCCCCATCATTGGTGTCAGTGGGAGGAATAGTGCCCCATCATTGGTATCAGTGGGAGGAATAGTACCCCATCATTGGTATCAGTGGCAGGAATAGTGCCCCATCATTAGTATCAGTGGGGGGAATATCACCCCATTATTGGTGTCAGTGGAATAGTGCCCCATCTTTGGTGTCAGTGGGAGGAATAGTGTCCCATCATTGGTGTCAGTGGGAGGAATAGTGTCCCAACATTGGTGTCAGTGGGAGGAATAGTATCCCATCATTGGTGTCAGTGGGGGGGTGGAGGAATAGTGCCCCATCGTTGGTGTCAGTGGGGGGGAGGAAAAGTGCCCCATTGTTGGTGTCAGTGGGGGGGAGGAATAGTATCCCATGATTGGTGTCAGTGGGGGGTGGAATAGTGCTCCATGATTGGTGTCAGTGGGGGGTGGAATAGTGCCCCATCATTGGTGTCAGTGGGGGGGGAGGAATAGTGCCCAATCGTTGGTGTCAGTGGGGGGGAGGAAAAGTGCCCCATCATTGGTGTCAGTGGGAGGAATAATGCCCCATAATTGGTATCAGTGACACCAATGATGGGGCACTATTCCTCCCACTGACACTTGCTGACCCCTGTTCCAGTATGGTGCTGCTGCAGCCAGCATATGTAGTTGCAGCAGCACCTAAGCACGGCACACTTACCTGCATCTCCTTCACTCGATTTTCGTGGGGCCGCTCAGCTCCGCCTCCTCGCCGGTGATTGGCCGCCTGTGTGCCTTTCCTGAGCTACAGTTCTGGCGGCCAATCACCGGTGAGAAGGCGGAGCCGAGCAGCCGCGCGAACATCCAGTGGACGAACCGAATGAAGGAGCAGCCGCGCTTCCTGGACCGGATCGTCGTGGGACCGGAGTCAGGTAAGAGACAGCAGCCCCCTGCAGACGTTGACTCGAGTATAAGCCGAGGGGGCCGTTTTTCAGCACAAAAAATGTGCTGAAAAACTCGGCTTATACTCGAGTATATACAGTAACTATCAAAATGACAGTATATACCAAATGTATTAAATAAACATAAAACTCAGTGAATAATTGTATGTAGTTATTCATTGATGTTTTTTAATATATTGGATACATATTTTTGATACTTAGATTTGTGCAGCTCTGTAAATAAATCACTGTTTTTTAGGGGGTATTAGGGCCAATTTTATATGTTTAGTTGTCCTCTAAGTTGAGTTATAGACTGTGCAGGGATGGTCATCCGATACTCACGTCCTCCATCCCAAACATGGATGTGATTAGGTCTTAAGGGTCATGTACGACATGTTATTCTTATCTGGTATTTAGAACACTTCAGTATGTTATACGCCATTGTATTATTATATTATTTTAGTTAATGCTGTTGCAATACCTACATTTTGCTGAATAGGTTAAACATTACCTAAACTTCTTTCCATCTGGCCTCCGGGAGGTATCATACAGTTTCTCTACAGGTACTTAGACCCTGTATCAGTTTCCTTTCTCCACATCATAATCTGTTCAATATACTTCAGTGTTAAATTAAATAGCTCACTCTAAGCAGCAAGGAAAACGATACAAAGCCTTTAATTTTTCATATGGGTTTTGAAGGGTCACATTATCCAGCATATCCATTTAATGACGTTTAATTAGCTAAATAGGGCAATCTGTGGATAGTATACCAAATGGGTGTTTCATGTGACTCTCTCTGCCTGTCTCACTCCAGGGCTTCTTCCGGAGGAGTATTCAGAAGAACATGGTTTACACGTGTCACAGAGAAAAGAACTGTGTTATCAATAAAGTGACACGCAATCGCTGCCAGTACTGCAGACTACAGAGGTGCTTTGAAGTGGGAATGTCCAAAGAATGTAAGTTGACTGCTAGGTATTCTTGATTTTATCAGTAACAAAGACAAAATACGTTGCATTTATGAAATGATTTGGGTTCACGTCTGGTCTTTTTTTCTCCGCCCATGACATATCAACATACAGTATTCTACAATGAACAGTGTTGTTATACCTCTCAAATTAACATGAACAAAGTACGGTATATTACCAATCTATGAAAATAAGTAGCAATGTGGAAAAAATGAAGAAAACAAAAGCTGTCTGTGAATTCCTAAGAAATTGATTGCATTTTATTTATCAGTTTGTATTTATCACGTTGTATAATAATATACAAGGTTATCAAAGCAATTTCTTCACTGATTATAGCAGGCCCATACACCCACACACATGCTCTTTCTAAATTCAACTCCTGGCAGGCAGCCATATTCTTAGCTAAGATGGAAATATATATTTTAGTGAAAGATTTGTACTTCTTTTCAGCCATGCCTGTTATTCAGGCACCCCTGCCATTGAGCACTACCAGTTCCCAATTTTTATGTAACCTTCCTACAGACTAAAAGGCATTGGACTGTGACTAACAATTATGGAGCAGCAACACACTAGTAAGGTATTCACTCTCTTTTCCTAATACTTTTAGTGTTAGGAAGCCAGCACTGTGCAATACTGGTTCAATAGATTCAGGGCCCTGATTTTTTCCTAGTGCTGCCCCTGCTTTACCTAGTCTGAGTGATTGCAGGAGACTAATCCCAAGAAAGGTCTAGGTCCTTTTGTTACTTATAAAAATATATTTCATAATTTTAATGAATTGATAGCGGAGTTATATATTTTTTTTTTTTGTGCATTTAGCTATAAGTTCCACATTAATCCAAACTACTTCAGTCAGCCCAAAGTGGAATGAAACAACACTCAATTGGCACCTCCTATGAGTGTTAAGATATTTTTATTATTATTATAATACTGGATTTTTATATCGCCAATAATTTGAATCCAAATTACTTCAGTCAGCCCAAAGTGGAATGAAACAACACTCAACTGGCACCTCCTATGAGTGTTAAGATATTTTTATTATTATTATAATACTGGAATTTTATATCGCCAATAATTTGAACAGTGCTTTACAACATGAGGGCAGACAGTATAGTTACAACACAATTCAATCCCGGAGAAATCAGAGGACCCTGCTCGTTAGCTTACAATCTAAAAGGTCACTGTCACTTTAGGAACATTTGGGAGTATGGAACAATAAACATAAAATATTTTAATAGGGATAATGGAAAAAAATATTTCAGAACATGTACACATACTAAATGATATCACCTGAAAGATTTTTGTTTCTTCTTTTGGGGTCAGTTATGGCCACTGATGGGGATTTGTGTCTTGTGGCTGAAGCTTTTGCTATAAAATACTTGACTGATTAGCTCATTTATTCTTAATTATTGCAATAGCAGTTGAAAGTCAGCATTTGATGATTTTTTGTGTTTATGTTTGTGATTCTGTAATGAGTTCCATTTGTTATTTGTAAGTGTGTATTGTTTTAGTGGTGCATGATGCTGCTTTGTTCTTTGCCGTATTATTTTAGGCTCAGAATTCCAAGTCTGGTTTGATGTGGATTCCTCTGCCTAAGTGTGTTTCTGTTTATCCAGCCCCAAGCACACAGCACATGTTTCACTATGATCCTTTATTTCACCACAAGTATAGTGCTGTCTATTGTAAATACAGATATTTGAGTTTTTGCCACTTTGTTGACAACTTGAAACTCCTAAAATAATAATAGGAGTGCCATGATGTGCTCAGAATCAGCGAATATCGCACTATAGATTAAATGGTTGCAGTCATTTCAATAATGTTTCTGAATGGACGACCTTAGCTTATTATTAACGTGAAGCATTAGGTGGATCTAAACCCAATCACAAAAATCTAACAAAATATGTTTTAATGTGTTATTATATTTTCAAATGTTGTTTTCAATCCACTCATGCATGCAACTTTTATTAAAATGATACCTTGGGATCGTGTCTGCCAAGTCCCTATTCAGGTTCTTGTTGGGGTGAAAACTCCTTTGCATCGATCCCCCTTTACACACACCCCTGACTGACACTACAAGCTGCTATGCCAGCGCACATTGTACAGGCAAGTTGAATGTTGTCACTATCAGGAAGGCATTCCAGAGCAGCTGATGCTGGAGTGAGTGTATGAAGGCAGGAAATCGATAAAAAAGCTGGAGTTAAACAGCCTACAGCCAAGATTTGAACCACGTACATACATGCTGAATGTATCCAAGTTGATTGATCAACTTGTGTACAACTGGCCTGTCAGATTTTACATGTGACAATTGCTAGTAGTTATTATAGCTGCTAGCAGTAATCACTGTGTTCTCCTGAGGCCATAGCTCCCCCTGCCCCCCCCCCCCCCCCCCACTGGGAGACACACTGGCTTTGCAGGAAGGATTTCCCGTCAACCCTGACTGTGTTGATGGGAGAATCAAGCAATTTTCTTTACTGCAACCCAAGAAATTCAAGATATGCAAGAAATTCACTCCATCTATGGCAGCTTAAGAGAGACTTGGCTTCAATGGACAGCCTTTACTTGTACAGCACAATACATTGACATGCTGAAACCAGCATGATCAGTTGTTTACTGATGTGTGATATCTCTAATTCTGGCAATCCAGTGGGCAACTCCAGAGCCTCTATCCTCCTTCCCTCCTGTCTACCTAATGTTTTTCCATTTGCCTCTTCCCCTCAAAGGTGGGATCTGCAGTATTATACAGTGAATGCAGAGTGCCCTGGTAATATCCCCTTAGAGGGTAGGTTCAAGGCAACCCTGCGCTCACAATGTGTCCTCAATCTTTTCTAGACGTTATTGAAATCAGAAGACTAAACAAAGACATCTTTTTTCTTCTTGATTACTGTGGGATACAGTTTCGGATTGAAGAAGAGTATTGCAGCTTGGTTGTGGACATTTCTAAAAACAAATAGCCTAGAGTTGGGTTTTAAAGGTTGAAGCTATTCTGCTGTGCTAACACAGTGTAAAGGCTTGCAAAGGTTGTGCCATAATTTAGCAGTGGAAGCAAGAGAGGCATTTGTCCTGAATATACTGTATCCTGTATATCTCCATGCATCACCCAAAACTGTAAGAATCCAGTTATTTTCTGAATATAAAAATACTGAACAATTGACAGAGTTTTGTTTAAGATACTATAGCAGTCATTGACTTGGTACTTTACAGAACTGCTGAGCAAGGGCTATTCCTATTTACATTTTCTCGTAAGAGATTAAAATGCAAAATTCTAGTGTCTGTACAGGATCATTTGTGCAGTGCAACTTATTGCGACAGAGCACTTTTGATTAAATATTCTTTACAGGTCTGGCTTTTTCAATTCCAATAATGTATATCTTTACCAGCAGAGCAATTGCAGAATTTTAATTATTTTGCCAGCTAAAAGGACAAACATAAGAACGAAGAGAAAAAGGACTACTTCTGTTCAAAGGATTACACTGAATAACAAATCCCCTTGGTAACTCATTCAATTAACATGTTGCACCATTTTACTTAAACAACTGCTGTGCTTAATTCATTTTAATGTGTTTTAGCCCTTAGTCAGTTTGAGCTCTCTAAAGACAGAGGTGGGAAAAGATTTGTTGGATGGCTTTGTGTATGTGCTTTAATCTACAAAGCTGTGATTAAAAGTTTCTTCATTTAGTCTTAAAAATAAAACTTTAATGACTTTCTAGGGTAAAAACTAGCTTGCTTGTCACACTGAATACAAGCCAACATAGCAAAAATGATTGACCCAGCCGACATTATGTTGTGGCACATGTGGGGTGAACATATTCTTATATTGTGTAAAGCAGGGGTCTCCAGACTTTCTAAACAAAGGGCCAGTTTACTGTCCTTCAGGCTTTAGGGTGGCTAGACCATGGACATTGAGAGTCGAAAAGGTCTTGACAAAAATACTGACACCATCTTTGTCATTGGGAGAAATTGTGCCCCATCGTTGGGGACAGTGGTAGGAATTGTGCCCCATCGTTGGGGTCAGTGGGGGAAATTGTGCCCCATTGTTGGTATCATTGGGATGAGTTGTGGTCCATCATTGGTGTCATTGAGAGAAATTGTGTCCCATTGTTAGTGTCATTGGGAGGACTTGTGCCCCTTCATTGGTGTCAGTGGGGTAATTGTGCTCCATTGTTGGTATCAATGGATGAAATAGTGCCCCAAGGGCCAAATAAAAGCAAGCTAAGGGTGGAATCTGACCCCTGGGCCGCAGTTTGGAGACCACTGGTGTAAAGGGAGCAGTTGGCTGTTGGTTGTTGAGAATTTCCAACATTTCAAATCTCTGTATTGCTAATTAATTTTTCCAACTGTACACCTACACATAACTATTCCTTGGATGATGAATGAATAGTCATTCTTACTTTCTGTGGGTAAGAAGGGTGCACTTTCTTCATCTGTGTCAACTGAAAGTGCAGTTGTCTGCACCAGCACCTGGGGAATTGGCAGAGCGTAACAAAAAGAGACAAACCATGGCACCAGTGAAGCTCCTACGTATAATAATCTTGACAGATATTCCATGCTGAGGAAACTTTCCTAATAAAACACTTCATTTTTGTTATTAAAATTAGGGTTAAACCCCAACAGTTTGGTACCTGAGGCTGTCTGTTATTAATCCCTACATATAATTGTTGGAAGCAATATCTTGCTTGCAAATGTAAGACACCATATGGGCATGTAATTCCAAGTTAATTCAATTATTCAATTAGAAAATAAGCATTAATTTTAAAATGGACCCCTCGCCATTTTTATAGAACTCCCGTCAGATTTATAACAGCTGCCTGTGTTGCCCTTCCTTGCATTGTGGTAACTGGTCTCTACTGGTAAACTAGTCCCTACTGTAATAAAAATGAGTGTGTTCATGATTGAAGAGAGATTGTGCTTACCCTCTTGTCGCCTCACGCACACTTTGTGAACATGGTCTGTATAAAATGTAACATTTGTTATATCTTTTCAAATGACAAGAACCTTACAGAATCTATAGGTAGTTTTGTACTCATACCTGATGCTATTGACTAACCCCTGCCTAGCATTTTCTGACATCTAGGAGACAATTGATAGAGAGTGAGACACATAAAGTAATCATATCATATCTTTGCCCAAAATATCTCTACCTCTTTGCTTCCAAAACCTTTTTATTTTTCCTCATAAATTTCCATTTTATTGCTATCTAGTCTGGATCACTTCTTTATTTTCTTTATATATCAGAACGACCCAATAGTATATTTTGTTATAGTGCATAAAAGCTAAACCTAATAACAAAATAGAAAAAGAAAAATACCTAGCTTATCAGTTCGTAACGCCTTACTAGATTACTTTTTTTCTGTAATTGCACTCCTTTGTATTGGGTAAGAAGTTTGAATATGGCATAATGAGAATTTATTGGCATGCAATTCATACATGTAATGTAGTTGTTACATTGACTGTCAAGATAAGCCCAAAGCAAAAAAAAAATTAATAAATAAGCGAAGAGTTAACATGACTAGGGAGGCAGGGGAATCAAGGAGAAAGAGGGTTAACATTAAAGATCAGGAGATGTAAGGTCACTTACTAAATTGGTGAGTTTGTAGAGAGAGGAGGGGCTTTAGGAGAGTCTTCAAGGTGCTATTTGAAAGTTCCAAGCTGTTTGAAGCAACGGATGAGGAAGAAACTTCCCACTCTCCTGTCCTGTGTTGGGTCAGTTCTCCTTGGTAGTCATAGTGGCCAGGTAGTTGGGGTTTTCTGAGGTGTTTAAAATTTGCTGTGATATACTGTATCATATTAGGGACCCATCTAAGGTATGCATTCCCCTGCTGAATACCAGTTAATGGTCTGTTGACTGGGAAGTTGAACATAGAGGTATCTGTGGAAAGTTGGGATTGTCCCCGAGCCGGAGTGGTGTGGCTGGGGACCTTTATGTAGATATGCAGCTACAACTTGGATGTTTGTTTCTTTTGTGCCTTCAAAGATCACCAGCCTTTATGGTTATTGTTGTTATCATTATTTTTTCTGCTTTAAGGAATGTTCTTATATTTGGTTACTTGTTGATAAATGGATGCTATGGCCCAATTTTTACTCCAAATTGATTATGGTCTGATTATTGTAGATAGGTTGAAGTAGAAGTGATTTGGGAGCATAGTGGTCTTTGTTACAATTGGCTGGTGACATCCATTGTGCTTTAGTCATGTTTATTCATGTGCTGGTGACTTTAAAAGATGCTTAAAGCAAACCTGTGTTTTGCCCATGAAGAGAACGAAGACACTGCTTGTTGCTGGTATGGAAGAGCTTATGACTCATTCTCCTTCCTCTCATGTGACTGCACTGGAGCTTGGTGATTGGCCTAGTGCGGTCATGAGAGAGAGTCCTCAGTCCTGTGTAGACTAAGTTTAGAACAACCTTTAAAGATGAACTCTGACCAAATGCATAAATTACATATAGCACACAGCCTCACCGGGAATACTACTTTGTTTCTGTTTCAATGTGTGGTAAGTTTTGCTGATCCAGTCCATCTTACCTTTTCTAGACTCTGAGGGTGGATACATCATAAAGAGCATGCATTCCTCTTGCACCCTCCAGTCTCAGATTTGGACTCGCCACCCCCTCCCTGCTGCAATAGTCTGGACTTTTAGGACGGATTTTTATTTTTTTGCATTTCTCCTTACCTTCCAACTTGAACGACTCCCTGACAGAATAGCATTAGATGCCTAGCCATATTCTTAGTTCCTAAGTTACTATGCTGGATGTCAGTCTTTCTGTCACTCCCCGAGTTCATGGCCATTAACATCTTATATCACTGAAGGGTACCAAGCCACACATCATGCCTTCATCTGATACTCCTGCAAGGCTTTTTGGAAGCTGTTTCCAGGAGCACCCAGAGCAGAATATGTGAGAACACGAATAAGGGCAAAGTTTGTAGACTTTCTGACTTTAGCCTGTGTAATCTATATTCTGCCTTGGATCAGCAAGACTCTTACAGATAGCTTAAAGTTGTTATTTAAACTAACCACTCATGAGCATAAAATGAAATTCTACATGGGCCATTTTTTCTCTGATAACTGGGTATGTAAGGAATAGAAATGAGCATTACAATTGAACATATTCTCAAGCTAGTCAGTATGCAGGGATGTTTGCCATCAATGTCTAACTTTTGGGAAAAAAAAGTCAAAGAGAAAAACACAAAAAGTTGACCAATTAGCTATCTCAGCATCATTGGAAGTGCACAGTGCAGTTGTCTATCTTTTTCCCGAACTACCTGGAACATATGTTCATTCATCTGCAATGGCTTGGTTTCATTTACTTCCATGGAAAGCTACTTTCCTTTTCCGGCTTTCAAAGTCTTTCAGGGAAAGAAAGATTGAGCGATATTATTCATAATTTGCTCTATGTTCTGTAACGATGGTTATGTAATAGCAGTAATTGTATCAACCCATCTAATGAGCCTTTCTTCCACTACCATGTATGACAGATTAATAGCCCATGAATTCATTTTCTGCTTGTTGTGCTTCACAAAAGTATTTCACTGAGCAATTAATAAACCAGTAAAGAAAATAATTCTGTTGTTTTCTTTATTAATATGATGTTAACTCCAAACAGAGAAGCATCTTACAGGCGCCTTTTATCTTGTTCCTTCAGTAAATTCCTCTCTAATTTGTGACTGCATATAGAAAAATGGTTCATTACTCTCATTCACGCTCTTGTGCTGTTTTCTTCTAAGAACTACAGTAGATCCTCTAGAAATTGCTAAATAGTTTTGTGAAATCTACCCATTTAAGAATGTGACAGAAAAAAGTTATTTCCATGTCAGGATTTGGCAAGAAAGGGACCATCGAGCATTTAATCAATAAAATGCAGCACTTTAAAGGCCAGTAGTACCTAAATTATCAGTTTTTTTAATGTATTGTTGATTCTAAGGCCATAACTAGTGCCCTTCTCTTGCAACTCATTTGCCCAATAGCTTGTTTGTTCCATATTTTGTAGAATCAATTTGGGGAGTGGAAAACATTGTTTGGCTATAAAATGAACAAAGCACTTGGAACTGAGAATTCTGATGAGGCGATCTCTCAGTTTTCTCTTTTAGTATTAGATGCCATCATGGAATTCAGATTGCCAACAAGCATACAAAGCTTACGTGTGTATTTAAGTAATATATTATTGTGAGCTGTGTAAAAAATGTTACCTCCCCGCTCCTTCTACCTTATAATAGAGAGCATTGGAAAAGCCTTTGCTGTCACATGAAACAGAAGCTCAGGCTCCCCTGTGTCAGAGAGCGGTGGCTGCAGGGGAGGGGAGGGAGCACCTACAAATTAGGTGGGGGGGAGCCACCAGGTGAAGTCACGGTTCTGGGAATTTAGAACCATTGTCGAAGGCTCCCTAACACGAACTGGAGCAGATTGAAAAAATGTATTTCCACTGATCTCATTTATAAAGGGTAGAAAGCACAGGTAGGAGGAGGGGGGATGTTTTGTTACACCACTTATAGTTAGCCTTTACTTCCACTTGAAATGTCATTAATGGATAAAATTAAAGGAAACCTGTTACAAGAGAAATACAAAGGATGGCATTGCTGATGTCTTAGTTTCCTGTCTGTCCCCCTTATCGTTTGACTTCATTACTTTCTGGGTGCCAGATAAAAGTTAAGTATGCAGCAAGAAAAGTTAAAAAAATTTGACCTTCATTCATTTGCAGGGTGATGACCTTTAAAATATTGACTCTAATAAAGTAACCCAGGAAGTCACTTATGACAATCTACATATTTCTGTCATGGCAGACTTTTCAAGAAGTACCCCTTTCAAATGTTCTAAATTTAAAATATTGCCACCAGAAAGAGAATGCCCCTTTCCTCCATGTTGGGGGCTATTACACTCATTCTCCTGTAGACTATACTGCAAATCACGCTGGGTTTGCAAGAACTTCTACGCCCATTAGTCAACTTCAAGGTGGTAAACCCTATCTTATGTCACCATAATACCTGTTGATGAAAATCAGTCATGTGTCCACGTGAAAGGATATAAGTTTTTTAAGTTGTCATCATGTTTTGTCATATGACCCTTAGATGGCTAATGGAGCTCTTTTTTAAAGTTTAACTTAAAAAAAAAAACATTCAGATGAAAGGGTACTTTTACTTGAAGTTAGGTTCACCATATGTTGCTATTGTCCCCCCTAAATTAGTTGTGCAGTTGGCATAAACCTGCAGTGTGAATCAACTAGATCATGTAAAGATTGTCTTATGTGTCTGCAAAAGAGGACATTACAATATTATAGTACACTCATATCTGTAGTAAATAGATTTGGTGTTTTATGTGTGTTGCAGGTGGGATGGGACCACCAGTGTTGTATATGTATGTAGACTGGATGAATGCAAAGGTTTAATCACTTACATGAAGGATTCTTAAAACCAGAAAGCAATTTTCAGTCAGCTTACTCTCAGGAATGTGGGTTCTGACACCTTTACACAGCATATTCAAACATTGACAGACATATAAAGACAGGAGGAAACAGGTGATCAAAGCAGTAATAAATTTGACAAAACAGTTATTTTAAATGGACCCTCTAAAGGTTTATGCCATAATGTGCCATCTTCACCCGGTCTTCTTATCCGGCTCACGCACTCTGGCCATTTGAATGGCTGGGCTCCGATGATGTCACTCCCAAGCATAGGCACAGAGGTCACCTTTGCAGCACAGTGCTGTCTGCTCTTAAGGTATACTCAGTGTACTGTGAATGCAGCACATACTGTAAATGTGCCAGTGATGTCATCATTTGGAGCCGATGTGAATATCTACTATACAGCACAAGCTGTGAAGCCGCAAGCTGTCACAGCCGGGTGCCCACACTGAAGATGCCGGCACCAGGGACACAGGAAAAACGGTAAAACAGGCTGCGGGGAGGACACCACGGGATCGAGGGACAGGTGAGTGGCTGTTTTTTTCTAAAGTCAGCAGCTACAGTTTTTGTAGCTGCTGACTTTTATTTTTTTATAGTTTGACTGGAACTCTGCTTTAAAGTATACTTAATGGCAACATTTTTTTTTTCAATTTTTGGATAGAGTAGAGAGGGATTACAACACTTGTCAGGTACCAGGAGATATTCATGGTACCTACAGGTAAGACTTTTTTATAAACTTACCTGTAGGGAAAAGTTTAAACTTAGAGTTTAATACCACTTTAGATAAAAAAATGCTGGTTTTCTAATTATTTTTTCTAAATATTTGTGACAAAAGATACAGTTGAATAACCAATTGGGGTGGCCATAGTTTCTGATACAAAAAATTATAGGAATTCCAAGATCATTGTCATGGAAAAATTAGGTAAGGGAAAATCTTCCAATGGTGAAACCTGTTCAGAGGACAGTAGTCTAAGGCCCCTTTCACATGGGGTGGACTCCACTTGACTTGACTTTGTTTAGGGAGGATCTGTCTGCTGATCTCCCCTGAGCAGAGCAGAGCGAGTGGGTGACAGGTTCTTGTCCACTCTGTTTATGCAGAGCAGACGCGGACACACCCATGTGCTTGGAGTGGACACAGGCACCGCTGTCTGTTTATGCCCTCCAATTTAATCTCCCCAGATGGAGGGTAACAGATTACCTTTTGTTTGTTTTTAGCACATTGGATCGGATTGGAGGTAGGCTGGTGTAAACGGACACAAGTTTACATCCGCTGCTCCACAGAGGAGGATGGAGGGTCTGATCAGGTCCACTTGAAAAACAGACAGGCAAACCAGGTCAGACTGATTATGTGAAAGGGACCTAAAGGGGGTATCTCATGTGAAAGAGATCACCTCTAACTTTCTGCTGTGCCTCTTGGGCCGGAAGTGAAAATAAATCTATCTAAGTGATTCTTACAAATTTACTACTCTCTCCAAAACATAAAAAAAGTTTTTGCTTTATATAGGTTTCAAGCTTGGCTCTGCCCTCTTCCACCTCTTTATTTGTCCGTTAATCGAAGGTCAACTTCCCTGGCAAATAGAGAGGTAGAAGTGTTGTGGTAAAGAAGAGACACCATCTTTACCCCAACAACAGATAAAGAACTGATATTAAGAAGTGCAAAAGTAATATCTCCCCAGCTGGCTCTTTAAAACCAAAAAGATTGGTCTGTTAATGTGATGATCAACTTCTCTGACAAATAGAGGGAAGAAGTGTAGGGAAAAAGCTAATTTTTATACAAATTCAGCTGCCTGTACTAGAACATCTACAAAATGTTTTGATGTGCATTTACAGTGAGGGCAACATTTGATTTTGTCATCATATACTCAAGTCTGAATTACCCAGGTTTGTAACATATTTACTGTAAAGCCAGTTTCAGACAACATTCTGTGAATAGCTATTCAGTAAAACTGCTATCTTGGGTGACTGAGGTATCTGTGGCATATTTTCTAGAAGTTTCCTTAGATATGAGATGGTTATCAGTCAAGCAGTCTAATACTCTTACTACTACAGGTTACTATGTCTGTGAGCACTTGTGCACATGCCTGCATGTTGATAAAACAAGGTAAAGAACACATTAAATATGTTCTATCATTTTATCCTATCCCCCTTTCCTCCTTCATTGCCATGAACATGCCTAGCTGGAAAATCCTAAGTAATGACTACAGAAAAGTCTTTCACAAGAAAGATAATTCTGAAGCTGGATTGTGCCTTAATGTCCAGCCACACTTTGATTTTTTTATAGCTTGCTCCTGCATCCAACAGAGAAGGTTCTGTCTTGTGTTGGATGCCAAGATTAAGGCCTGTGCTTTATTTAAAAGCATACTAGTTGTATATGGTTCTGAGAAAAGGATCAGGGTGAAAATTTGCTTTTACTGTTTGCTTTACCTTAAAGCGGAGCTCCACCCAAAAGGAGAAGTTTTGCTTTAAGGACTTGTCCCCTATTCCCCGTAAAGGATTGGCACCTTTGGGAAGTGGGGGGAGCGGGTACCCGAAATTGACAGGTACCTGCTCCCACTTCCAATGTGATCGCCTAGGCGATCAGAAGCGGAAGTTGTCCTCCTCCCCTCCCTCCCTGTAGTCTTCTGGGACATGTGACAGGCCCCAGAAGACTACGGGGCCATTCAGGAAGCGCAGCGCTACTCGCCCATGCACAGTGGGCAGACGGCTGTGAAGCCGCAAGCTGTCACAGCCGGGTGCCCACACTGAAGATGCCGGCACCAGGGACACAGGAAAAACGGTAAAACAGGCTGCGGGGAGGACACCACGGGATCGAGGGACAGGTGAGTGGCTGTTTTTTTCTAAAGTCAGCAGCTACAGTTTTTGTAGCTGCTGACTTTTATTTTTTTATAGTTTGACTGGAACTCTGCTTTAAAGTATACTTAATGGCAACATTTTTTTTTTCAATTTTTGGATAGAGTAGAGAGGGATTACAACACTTGTCAGGTTTTTTAATTAATCTCTGTGTCTCCAATAGGGTGATTCGCCCTATTTGTCCTGTTTACCTTTATCACTGAAAGTAAATCAAAATTTCAAATTTTGGTTTGTCCCCAGAACAGGAATAGAGGGAAAATCTTCCAGTGTGGACACTAATTCTGGCGATCCTGGTGACAACCAAGGATTCCCTTCCTTTGGAGGGATTTGTTCTCCCTGTTTTGGCTATGGGAAGGAAGTAAGCTATGCTTTGATATGTATCTCAGCATTTGTAGACATTAAACAACTATAGCTACCAATCTAGTTTTGGTCCTTCGGATTAAAGTGATGGTAAAGGCAAGATTTTTTTAACCTTCCTCTTGTGTTAGGGTCGGCACCGACCCGTTTTTAGGTTTTATATGCAGAAAATAACCTTATAAAAATGTTTATTGCATCAAGGCTTTATGACTTTGTCAGGAACCTCTATTTCAACAAAATAAAAAACAAAAAATTGTTTTCACTAAATTATAAAATGCTCAAGTTGAAATTATGACCTTTGTGTTGTTAGGGTCGGTTTCGACCCAGTTATAAAAATAAGATTATAAAGCAATAATTAGAGCCAAAACTGAAATCATAAGTTCACTGTCAACCAGCACACTGACAGCCAGCTCCTCTACCAATCATGTGAGCTTTAGGGGATTCTCATTTTGCCTTTTTTTCCAGTATACCTGCACAAAAACAAAACAAACAAAGACGAGCATGTCTAGACATGTGAGGCCAATTCAGTATAGAATCGGTGACTTGCAGAGTGCACATCTCCAATTTGTAGCATGCAAAAATGAGAAGAAGATTTTCATTGAGCCAAGTTCTGGATAATATTTTTGGTGAAAATGAGGGAGAGGACACAGAGGAGCATAGTGATTTGGATGAGCAGGTTTCTGAGGAGGAAGACAATGTGGAGTATCATCCAGAAGACACAGACACATCTGATGAGGAGGCCACCGGTGCTGAAGCTGCTCCCGCTGAAATATTCAAGTCCAAAAATGATAAGATCTGTTGGAGCTCAGTACCTCCTGATGTACATGGCAGGGCAGTTGCTGCAAATGTCATCAAAATGACCCCTGGAATCACAAGGTTTGCTGTGATGAGAGTCAGTGACATCAAGACATGTTTTGAGCTATTTATGCCATTGTCACTAAAAAGAGTCATCATTGCTATGACAAACCTTGAAGGAAAAAAAGTCCATGGCAGCATGTGGAAAGACATTGATGAGGAATGCCTGGATGCCTATATTGGTGTTCTTCTTCTTGCTGGAGTGTACAGATCCTGCAATGAGGCCACTGATAGTCTGGGACGCATCGACAGGCAGAAATATTTTCTGGGCAACAATGTCACTTCAGACCTTTGAAATGATATCAAGAGTCCTCAGATTTGACAACAGAGATACCAGAGCAAGATCTGAGAAGCTTGCTCCCATCAGGGATGTCTGGGAGAGATGGGTGCAGCTCCTTCCACTGATGTTCAACCCTGGGCCAGTGGTGACAGTGGATGAACGTCTTGTCACTTTCCGAGGAAAATGCCCCTTCCGGCAATACATACCCAGTAAGCCAGGGAAGTACGGCATAAAAATCTGGGCAGCCTGTGATGCAAAAACCAGCTATGCCTGGAATCTACAGATTTACACAGGCAAAGGTGCAAGTGGCATCCCTGAGAAAAACCAAGGAAAACGTGTGGTCCTCAATATGACTACTGGACTGCAGGGTCACAATATCACTTGTGACAATTTTTTTTTACCAGCTATGACCTTGGACAAGAACTTCTCAGGAGGAAACTTACCATGGTGGGCACAGTGAAGAAAAATAAACCTGAGCTGCCTGCTGAAATCTTGCAGGTGAAGGATAGGGCTGCACTGTCCACAAAGTTTGCTTTTACAGACACCACCACTGTTGTCTCAATTATCCTCCACTATAACAAAAACAAAGGAGGAGTGGACAACCTGGAGAAGCTGACTGCCACCTACACTTGCCAGCGAATGACCAGGAGATGGCCAATGGTTGTCTTTTACAACATCCTTGATGTGTCTGCATATAATGCATTTGTGTTGTGGACCCACATCCACCAAGGATGGAACTCAACCAAAAATAAGCGGAGAATGTTTCTTGAGGAGCTGGGAAATTCCCTTGTCAAGCCACACATTGAGCGAAGGGAACCGGTGCCCCGAGACCCAGATGCTGCAGTCTTGGTCAGACAGCTGCAGAGGTCACCTAGCACTTTGTCCACGCCAGCATCCTCCTCAGCCAGCCCTGCCTCAACATCATCCGCCACAACCACAACCCCACTCAGGCCACCTGATTCTAAAAGAAAGAGGTGTCAGGTCTGCTCAAGCAGTAAGGACAGAAAGACAAATGTACTGTGCTTCAACTGCAACAAATATCTCTGCAAAGAACACACTAAAAGTGTCACTTTTTGCCACACATGCATCTAAACACACACGCACACACATACGTGTTCTTGCACACAGATTTTTACTCTGATTTTGTTTTTTATTAGTGTTGGAACAAGTAATTGATTTCTATTGGTTTGATTTGCTTGATTGGTTGTTGTTTGTTTGACCTTGCAAATCTATATTTGGTTATATTTATGATATATATATATATTTATATAATTTGTTCTGTTTTTCATTTTGTTTGTACTAAAGTTCTATTGCTGAAAAAAAGAGACTTTTTTTTGCCTTTTTGAAGTAATTATATATATGGGTCGAAACTGACCCGTAACACCATAGATGTTACTATAGTTAATAATATTAAAATGAAAAAATAAACAAAACAAATTTATTTTAGAGATGTGTTCTAAATCCCCTCAGTAATAGTCAGGTGACATAACAACCTTTTATTTATTTATATGATTCTCTTCAGGTTCATTTTACATTGTTTTTTAATTGAAATCGAGGGGTATACTGACAAAAAAAGGCCCAGGGGCCCACACCAAAATTATTAAAAACAATATTTTCATGGATAAGGAAGCCTGACAAGGTAACCAAGATATGAGAAACAAATTGGATGATATATAACTGTTTTTAGTGTATTTTACAGCGGATTTAAGACACGGGTCAAAACCGACCCGTTAAGATAAGAGATGGTAACAGGAAACTAACACAAGAGGAAGGTTAAAATAACAAATGTGTCATACTTACCTGCTCTGAGCAATGGTTTTGCACAATGCCCCTATCCTCTGCTTCTTGAGTCCCCCGCTGGCACTCCTGGCCCTTCCCTCCTGCTGAGTGTCCAAACAAGCCAAACTACTTGCTATTGGGGCACCCAAGCAGACCCACTCCCGAGCCACTGCTCTGTCTGTCCATTCACAAACAGAGCTGCAGCTTGGCTCCGCCCCCTCTCAGTCCTCATTGATTCACTGGCTGCAATTGACAGTAGTGGGAGCCAATGGCTCCCACTGCTGTCTCAGCCGATGAGGAGGGAGAGTCCCCAGAGAGCTGAGGCTCCCGTGCACATCCCTGGATGGGGCTCAGGTAAGTATTAGTAATTTATAGCCTGCATAAAGGGGGAAAACCTTGAACCTTTACAACCACTTTAAATCAATCTAACCCCGATAAAAATAATAATAATAATAATAATACAAATAAATCAAACCCCAGATCAAAAATAACTGGGAGCTATTAGGTATACAATAGTCAGGCAGAACAAGATAAATCAATAACTCTTTTTTCTTAATTTATAACTCCGTTAATCTTAAAGTTTACTTAGAAGATAAGATGTTAAGTTTAGTGATTTCATTAAAAAATTGAAGACATTGTGAAAAACAAAAGATTTTCAAGTAGCAGCCACATTTATGACTGGCTTAAAGGTCATATTGTTGAACCTAAACATCCTTTTTTTAGTGCCTCATAGCTGCCAAGGTGTCCCCTTTAGAGCTGTCACTTTCATAAAATATGTCATTATTTGTACATCTCTCAGACTGGCGTGTTACTCTATACAATGTTAAAGTTATGCTATTCTTTGCTGAAGGGGAATTTGAATTCCATTTTTTTCCTGGTCTGAATATAAACTAGAGCATTACCAACTTCTACTGTTGTCACAAAAATGGGTGCATTTCCCTACAGCCAGTGTACTCTGTAATTGAGCTTATGTCTAGCAATTGAGCCAAATTAATGCAGCAAGCCTTTCACAGAAGTGTGTTGATAGAAACCCTAAATCCATAAAATCTTCTCAAAATGTTGTTCTTTATTTTGGAATTACATTTTTTCCCATTCTTCTACTCATGTACAAAGCAAATTCTACAGTTGACATTGAAAACTTACACACTGGAACCCTGGAGGCAATGCCTAAGGGTAATAAGCATTTAATTAAGTGCAGGATTTCTCTCTCAGCATCCTGAATACATAACAAGCTTTGTATTTGAACATATACAGTAACTTTGTTTAAATAACAAGGAATAATACTTCAGCATCTTTGGGAAGTATACATAAATCTTGGGATTACAAGTGAATGAGATCTTAGCTTTCTTACACTGAACACATTCAGCGTGTTTTATTATTGAAGGGATTTTAAGCCCGGTTGGCACTGTGATTGACAGTTACAATGGAGGGTCAAAGAATAGCCAAGCCAAACTGACTGACCCACTTTCATTTGTACTTTAGCACTACAAGAAAGTAAATGTTAATACAGACCCGCATTTAATTAGCTGTGCAGCATGTCTTCTTTTTCTTGTTAAGTGGCTGGAAACATGAAAGGCTAGTATAGAGAACATTAATTACTTTAGAAATATCTTTTTATAATCTCTTGTTCAAGATGTAAATTGCTACGAAGGTGTTTGATTACTATGTCTTTAATGTCCTTCCTGTTGGTGTTTACAGGGTGATGTGAAGAGATGAGTTTTCAGGTATGGTATAGTTTTAAGCCCAGCAGCCTAATACAACTATTTTAGAATTGGGCACTCTGACCTGTGCCCATATTAGGTTTAGTATACTGTTAGACACCTTGGAGTGCCTACAGATACCTTTACATAATTACTTTGGAGCCTCAAAACATAGGCAGCTCAATTATGCAAACATTTCAGTTCCTATCAGTGTCCTGCCTCCTCCTACCTCAGGATCTCTTTACTGGAACCTTACTGTAATGGATAGCCTAACTGACCAATAATGAGGTGAAGGAGGGCATGGCTCAAGCTGGGGAACTGGTTGGTATTGCATAAGTGAGCACCTCAGGTTTTGGGCTTCTGGAACCTTTGTGGTGGTATGCAAGATAACTGTAGGTGCCTGCTTTACAGTCCCAGTAGCAATGTACTAAATTAAAACTGATTTTTGCACCTCTCCCAGTACAGGTTCTGTCCCATGCCACCATCCTGGTTCCATACACATCTGGAGCTGCCTGTCTCTTGTGCATTCTGGCCGCCAGTCCCCTGATGACATGTCACCTGATTCCTCACTTCCCTCGCAGACAGAGATCAGGTGCTTCTTTTTAGGTGTAGAGAGATATTGAGTGATTTCTGGCCTTCAAATGAACTGCTGCCTTCTGGGATAGGTGATGTGGGTTTCCTAGAAAGCTGCAGGAAGGATCTATATAAGTCACCCTTGCCTAGGCAAGAAATAAGAAAGTTGAAGGGCACAAACATAAGAAACATGAAAAAAAGGTATTATTTCATACCAAAATAATAAGCTGTGAGATTTTTAATGGGGACTTTAGGACTCTTATTGCTTATGTATACTGTGTTTGAACTACTGTATGCTACCTCGATTAGTGCATGTGCAATTATTATTATACAGGATTTATATAGCGCCAATAGTTTGCTCAGCGCTTTACAATATAAGGGAGACAGTACAGCAACAATACAGTTCAATACAAGAGGGATAGGAGGGCCCTGCTCCTTGGAGCTTACAATCTAGGACCAATCACTTTTGTCCCATGTTTAATTTACTTTGCCTATGTTAGTTTATATTACTGTTTGTCAACCAGTAAGGTACTAATGATGGGTGTTGATACTGTATGCTGTGACTAAAGCTGGCCATAGATGGATTGAAATTTGGCCGACTCCAAGGGGACCAAATTAATTTCGATGCATGCGTGACTGTCCCTGTTTGATAGAAGTTGATCTTTAGATCACCTTCTATTGAGCAGGAATGTTGGAGAAATTTTGTCTATCAGCTCTGTAGCCACTGATCAGTGTATTCTGATAGCAGAGAGTTCTGTCAGAATATGTTGTCTCAGTAGGAGGGTGGGATTCCTTCATCCAACTAATATAAAAAGTAAAAAGGAGCAGTAGCAAGGCCTGCAAGTACAAAAGTAATCTTATTAAATCTCAACAAAAATAGATATCATAGATACAGACAGTCTAATAATAGAAAAATAACCTTCACCACACCCACCTTAAAGGTATGAGACAACATTGCCTTCAACTGCAAAAGCCGGCAAGCTTGCATCACAATGGCCACATTAATGATTGAGGGCAAATAGGGGCAGCCGGGACCCTAAACTATAAATAATTCAGTTCAGTGCATATATCACTCATATTGCCCATTAACCATCACAGTCTCCACCTGATGGTAATACAAACCTGGGTATATCTCGAAGATTGTAATCAGGCCATAAAGCAATCAAGATCTGGAAAATGACTGATGGGGTCAGTCTTCTTTCTTTTTTTCTGGCTGTAGATGGAAATAATGCAATCCAGCAGTAGATGCAGTGAGAGCAGGCATGCCAAAGCATATAGTGTTAATTAATGAACAGATGAGTACAGTATCCTTTATGTCCTTTATTACAGTTTCATACAATATAAAGCAAGCACAGGAGATACAAGCTAAGGCTGGCCATAGACGGGCCATTTATCGGCCGAATTGTCGGCCGATAAACGAAAAATTGGTCATTGCTGCCATGGATGCTGCCACCAATGCTTACGAAAAACGGTTTTCGTAGATTTTCCAGCATGACCAATAAAAAGAAACGAGAAGATCCGCAAAAAACGGCCGACGACATTACCCCAGTAACGGTGTGAATATCTGCTGATTTTTCACTCGGACGAAAATTCGGCCGATAAACGACCCGTCTATGGCCTGCATTACTTACCAAATGATCTGGTAATGATAAGCTTCATATAGTTAAAAACACATAAAATATTCCTGTGGCAACATCCATCCACTACTTTGAATGTGCATAGTCCTGTCCCCTCAGGGACTTATCTTCATCAACTGTCTCAGGCCTGTTACCAGCTCTAAAGCAGACTCCACAATGAAAGCTAATATGCCAAAGCTTACTGCATTAATTAGTAGGCAGAAGAGTATAAACTATTACATGCAATTTCATACAGCGCAAAACAAGTGAAGGGGGTACAATCTGACTGGCCTAATAGCCTACTGATGGTAAAACATAGTTTCAAAGTGAGGCAGACTGTGCATGAGACAACGTCTAGCATATGCTTGCCTCTGTCCCTTCTGGGCACATTTATCAGTCCTTACAGATCCATGGTCGGGCCTGGAGCAATCTCACCATCCTACATTCTGCATCCCCTCCACATCCATGCACCGTTGTGTCATGCTCTGCTGGCATATTGTGTCCCCTCTGCTCAAGACAGATCCTCACCTCCAACACTCTCACTGCTAGTTCTGGGTGGGGGGGCTTGACAAGCGTGACACAGCAACATGCTGATTTTGACGTGTTTCATTAATTAACATACCAAGCTTCGTTAGCTAATCTGCTCACTAATTTGCGCTGTATGATTTGGCATACCTGCTTACACTGCATCTACTGCTGGAGTGCATTATTTCAATCTATGGCCACCACAGTAATGTTAGTGTTACTAAACCCAGGACCCTGCAATCACTGTATCTGGTCTCCCACAGCACACAGAAAATGGAAATGCAATTGTTTTAGTAAATATAAGCTGCTAAATACCTTTTCTCATCAGCAGTATATAGCAGTCTTCTATCAGTGTCCAGCTGAGCACTGGTTTAAGCTTGTGGGAGGAGTTTTCATTCTTCTCTGACTGTCCTGTGAGGCTGCATAACGCCTGACCCTCTGTCTGGACAGTGCTGATTGGCCCTGTGCTGATCACATGCACCCTCCCAAAGAAAAATAAACTCTCTAGCCATCCACACTAAACTGAGCATGTGCATAGTAGCTCCTAGAGCTCTGTACAATTAGCAGATTGATTGGGGATAGTAGAAGGGGAGAGTCAGAGAAGACAGGATAAAACAGCCTTTTTTACACAATGTGGAGGATTAACCTTGTAGGTTCCACAGTGAATATAACAAGCATGCTTTACTGCATATACAGACTGATTTTACTGTTGTGGCTTTAGTAACACTTTAAGAAAGAATACTGAAACAATCAGTCATTTTCCAGATCTTGATTACTTTATGGTCTATTTACAATCTTTGACATATAGCCTGGTTTGTATTACCATCAGGTGGGACCTTGTTGGCTAATGCTTGATGGTTAATGGGCAATATAGGTGAAATATTCACCAAATTTAATTATTTATGGGTTTAGGGCCTGGCTACTCCTATTTACCATCAACCATTAATGTGGCCATTGTGATGTAAGCTTGCCAACTTTGTAGTTGAAGACAATGTTGTCTTCAACCTTTAAGGTCATGCTTTTTGTATCTACGATATGCATTTTTATGAGATTTAAAAAAATTATTGTTGTGCTTTAAAAGAAAAACACCTGTGTTAAAGCCACCTAGTATGTGTAAAGTAACCTCTTTATGAGACATCAACCCTTAGTGGAGGTCTATTTATTTTCTTGTAGGAACTCCTTCGTCCACCTTGCTTGTGTGGATGGAAACATCTGTTCATTTTCAGCGGAATGAAAAATCGTATCATCTATGGCCAGCTTTATTCTTTCATGTTTCCATTGAGTTAGATATGGTTCCAATTGCGTTTTTTTAGTTCATAATGGCCCTCTATCTTTATGAGCACAGTATATAGTCTTTATTACATTTTACTCACTGAAATGGATATAGTGTACTTTTTTCATTAATCATTCATATCTTTTTGCCAATTACTGTGATTTCAGCTATCTCACCTTATTGGTTCCTTCCAATCAACATGGTGGTTTATATTTTAATGGTTTTCACCTTGGAGTAGGGGTAGAAGGGTACAGGTATTGAAATAAAGTTTTTGGGATATTTTGGTCTTTTATCTTTCAGCTTTTTGCAAGTGTGTACATGTGTTGCTATTTTGATTTTTTTTATGTATTGGAGAAAACTACACTACACTAGTATCCAATTTAATTAAAATATTTTTAATAAGGGGTAGAAGGAGAGAAAGGACATTATGTAGTTTTAGATGGACAGTCTGTTCAATTCTCGTCACTAGTGTACTTTAAGTCTGTCTGAGATTTACAGTATACTATTATTAAAAGTGTTTTTGTTGGTACATAAGAACTGCTTGCATTACTTTTGAGCAAATCAGTGATCTGCTACCAACTGCCAAATGAGCCCAACTTATTGTATCTAAGATTGTTGAGTCTGATTTTGACTCCCTATAATTTCATTGTTTGTCCCTAAATAATTAGCTACAAAAAAAGATGTTATACAGAGAAAAAAGTCTGAGACAAGCTTTGTACATTTGTTTCAGATATTTATTATCCATTCCCGTGAGCAGTTGGCAAGACTGTGATCCTTAAGACTATTTGTTAGGGCAGCATGATGTCTGTGAAATTATTACATTCCCTTTTCTGCTTTTCTTTACTTATCTGTGGTTTTGTTAGTCAATAAATGGATTATTAGAATAATTAGAAAATATCAAATACATTATCAATTGCATGGATGTTTCTCTTTATATTTGTTCCACTTTAGGAACCTCTTACAAAAATTTAGGTGCCTGGTTGTTAAATTGATTTTTTGTTATTGAGTCCTTTTCTGCATACTTTTTGAAGTGACCTAAGGCTAGGTGCACATCTATGCAGACTGCAGTTTATGCATTTTCTGACACATTTTGCATTATTTAAAGTGGGATTTCTTGCAAATAGAAAAGAATGACAGTTCTGTTCATGTAGTGCGACTTTGATGTGACTAGGGTTAATAGCTAGGGTTAGGGTTGGGGTTAAATGTTAGGGTTAGAGTCAGGGTTAGCGGTAATCATTAGCCCCTAACCCTAGCTGTTAACCCTAGCAATTTAAACTATCCCTAACATGTGATTTTGGTCACATAAAGGTTCCTGCAAGACTTTGATGCTACTTGAGTGCCAATGGATGTAAAGTCGCATCAAAGTCGCACTACATAAATAGAACTGTCATACTTTTCTAATAGCAAAAACACCCCTCGCAAAACACAGCAAAAACGCTAAACTAGAGTTTTTGGTGTGGGTCCATTGAAGTCTATTACACGCAAAACACAATTTGCTGCATTAAAAAAAAAGTCCCTGACCCTTTCCAAAAAATGCATTGGCTCAAAACGCACATATGTGAACTAGATCCACAGGAAATCAAACAAACTGGAAAACGCATTAAATCTGCAAAAGTGTGAACCTAGCTTAAATCCTGAAGCAAGAGGGTCAGAATGACAGCTAGTTAAGTGATTCTAAAGGCTTAATTTTTTTAAGAAAAAATAACAAACATGTCTATACTTACCTGCTGTGGGTTTGCACAGAGCAACCCGGATTCTCCTCTTCTCGGATCCCTTGCAGGCTCTCCTGGCCCCTCCCTACTGTTGGGTATCCCCACAGCAAGCAGCTTGCTATGGGGGCACCCGCTGCTCCGTGTGTCCTTTCACACAGGGAGCCATGGCTCAGCCCCACCTCCTCTCTCTTTTCATTTGTTCTGTGATTGACAGCCATTGACTCCTGCTTCTGTCTCAGCCAATGAGAAGAGGGAGTCCCCGGATAACCTATACTCCAGTGCACATCGCTGGATCGAGAGAGGGCTTAGGTGAGTATTAGGGGGGCTGGGGGTGATGCTGCACAGAGAAGGTTTTTTACCTTGAGCTTTACCTTTACCTTACCAAAAAACCTTGAGACTTTAGATCCACTTTAGTATTTAAGGGTACATGTAATCATTCATTCAGTTACAGTTTTAATATTTCTTCAGCATTGTATATCCTGGGTTTCTACATGTTGCGTGTATATATATATATATATATATATTTGATAAAATGGGTACTACTGAGTGAAGTCTGGACATCTGTCTTCAGTCTTAGGATACCATAGCACCAAGCAATAGGTAGAGATTTTATTGAAAGTGACAGGAGGATATAAATTCGGGGCACTTTAGGTAGCTATCAAAAATCTGTTCAGTGTAATAGGGCATAAATGATACTGTAGTAAAATGTTAATGGTGTCACAAAAAGGAGGATTTTTATATACATATTTAAATATATTGATGGCAAACGCTTGACTTGAGACAGGAGACACTGCCATAATGAATCAGAGTGACTTGGAAAATGACAAATAGAAAGTCTGCAAAGGTCAAACACTTTACTGAGAGAGCCTGTGGATGAAATAGGCATACAATTACAATGTCATACTTTGTTTTGTTTTCAGAAATTAGTGTGCTCAGATCAAAGATCACAAGAATGGACCACCATACATTTAGTCCAGAGGGATAACAGCAGCTCAGTTAGTGCAGCAACTGGTGTTTGTGTTTGGGTTGTTAGTAGCAATTTGTGACAGCGATCTCACTTCACTATAATTTATTTATTTCAGGTACTTATATAGCACCATCAATTTACCCAGTGCATTACATACATATATATTGTACATTCACGTCAGTCCCTAACCCTCAAGGGGCGTACAATCTAAAAGTCCCTAACTTGCATTCATACATACACATACTAGGGACAAATTTTTAGACAGGAGCCAATTAACCTATCAGCATGTCTTTGGAGAGTGGGAGGAAACCGGAGTACCCAGAGGAAACCCACGCAGGCACAGGGAGAACATACAAACTTCAGGCAGGTGGTGCCGTGACTGGGATTCGAACCAACGACCCTAGTACTGCCAGGCGGAAGTGCTAACCATTTAGCCACTGTGCTGCCCTATACTGTAATGCATGTGTTAGTTGCCATAATGATTATTTTCCACCACGTGACTGTTATTTGCATATCTCATAAGCTGTCATTGCTGAAAATAACTGATATAGCAAATAAAGATTTATATGGTTTATCCTTATTTGCATGCATTTCCAATGACAAAGAAAATATGATTGTGTGGTCATTCCTGCATTTAAAGTTGGGTTCAATCTTCTGGGCAAATTTAGGTTAGGATGTATCTAGAACAGAAGGTAGGCAACGTTTAGCACTCCAGCTGTGTTGAAACTTTAAATCCCATCACTCATCTGCCTCTAACAGTCATTCCTATGGATGACAGAGTCCATTGGGTCTTGACCTTCCACAGCATTTGGAGCACCAAAGCTTGCCTACCACTGATCTAGAAACTTGCATTAGGCCTGATGAAAGTAGCTTTGATTTGGTAAATTCAGCATTGCCAACCCAGGAGTCTGTGGGGGAGAAAGCTTTTTTAAAATCTATTTTCTGGTTTCATGGCTAGCTAGGTTAATGTTAAGGATAACCTGTCATAAGAAAAATGTGTAGGCTTCCCTTGCTCTGAATATCTGACCTGTAACAAGTATAAAGATATGGAATTCTGACTTTTCTTAGACTTTCACACGTTTTTCCTGAGTTATTGAGCTACTGAAGGCAGAAACAACTAGGAATCTAGCACTTTTTAGGAAGAGGCTAGCATTGACAACCTAAATATTGCTACAGTGACAGGTGTTTTTTAGTAGAACATGGAGCAGTATCTAATGTAGATCTCAATACAATAAATATTTATTTATCATTTCATCACAAGAGGACGTCTTCAGAGGCATTGCCACTAAACATGTCCTCTTGTGATGGAACTCATCAGAAGGAGCTTTGGACACCAACACCATTACATTACATAGGTTGCATGTACACATGCCTATGGTTTGGTGCTACCATTTGAAGATTTCTTGGAAGCTCAATTTTATTCTTATGGCATTTTTTGTATATTATTTTTATGATTTTTAATATATTTTAATACATTGATCCATACAGTCCACACTGATGGTGTATTTTTATGTATTTTTTTGGATGGTATTTATACATCAACCTTTGCGCATCATCATCCTTGGATAGCTCAATGGCTGGTGTTTCCGAAATATCAAAGTATGAGGATTATACTATACAAGAGTGAATATTGACCTCTGGCAATTGAGGTCAATTTTTCTGGCAAGCCTTGATTAGCACAGGGTGCTGGTGGTGGAAGTTTGTCATTTCACCGAGTCTCGCATCTTGCTGTACCCTGAATTACTGTGTGTAAATTTGACCTCTGGAATAATGCAGTTTATTATTTTGGTGAGCGGTTGGTAAATTTACTTGGAAGAGGTCACTGAGTGAAGAGGAGCACATTACAGTATATGGAAGAAAAGGTATTCTATCTCAAGTGCTGCAGTTTTTCATGTTGATATCAAAAAGAATCTTTTTATCAGTCTTTTGCAAGCCAATGTCATATTTATTTTCTTTTTAGGTGTATATCGCAGACTTTGAGTTGTGGTGTTTTTTTTTTTTTTCGTGTTTTTTTTTTTCAAAATCCCCTCCATCGGCAGTTTTTCTGCATTTGATTTTGCCAGATCCCTCTTTTTCAACAGGATAACTTTCTTTTTAACTTTAAAGGAACTTACTGAAATATCATGGCTTTAAAGGTGCAGAAACTAGAAGCATATACATTATTATATAGGAATGAATACTTTTTAATTTTTAAATACTGAGTTTTAAAGTGTATTTCTTACTTAAAATGTGTTGTTTATTTTTATAGAGAGAGAGAGTTTAAATCTTTGTGAGGTTTTTTAAAACCTTTGGCTTTTGTCACCTGAATAGTAGGTGGGGGGAATTCTATTATGACAATACTTGTTCCTTTGACAGCTTTGTCACTTTAGAAACATTTTTTTACTCTCTCCATTTCTGTTTTTCCTCTAGGGCACATGTGTCAAACACAAGGCCCCCGGCCGAATCTAGCTTCCAGGCCATTTCATGTAGCCCTCATAACTCTCCTGCAGCTGTGGCACCCCCTTGTCTCTGTCCCACCTTGTCTCAGCACTTGGCAGCAGAGAGGAGGACATAACTCCTCCTACAGATCCTGCACTTCTCCATGCAGTCGCAGCCCTCCTTCACCCCCCCCGTCTCAGCCAGGTCTCAGCAATCTGTAGACTCTGGCAGCTGACTCTTGCCCTCATTTGGTCCTCCTGCAGACCCTGCACATTCTGCTACCCAGCTCTGTCCAGTTTGTTCCTGGCAGCAGCACAAGGTATAGCGGGTGCACTCTGATTTAAAGGAGGGTGGGGAACTCTTGACTTCTAATACTGGGGGGGTAGTCTTACAGATAAAAACAGCTGTTTGAGGGCAACCATAATGTTAATGTGGCCCACAGGTGAGGGGAGATCTCACCAATGCGACACACAGACAGACAAATAAAAAAAAACTTGACTGAGGTTCTAAGTAGTCCTACTCTACTCTATCCAAAAAAAATGTTTTGGCTATTATTATTATACAAGATTTATATTGTGCCAACAGTTTGCGCAGCTCTTTACAAAATGAAGGTAGACATTACTATTACTATATAATTTGGTACAAGAAGAAACAGAGGGCCCTGCTCGTTAGAGCTTACAATCTAGGAGGAAGGGTTGAGTGATACAAAAGGTAATAGCTGTGGGGGGATGAGCTGATGGAGGAAATAAATGACGGTTTACTAGGTAGAAGCAGCATAGGCTTCTTTAAAGAGAAAGGTTTTCAGGGATCGTCTAAAGGTGGATAGGTTAGGAGACAGTCGGACAGATTGCGGTAGGGAGTTCCATAGGATGGGAGAAGCTCGGGAGAAGTCCTGGAGGCCAGCATGAGAGGAGGTGACACGGGAACTAGAGAGCAAGAGACTTACTCAAATTATATCTGCAGAATTAGTATAGAAGTTTTTATTAAAATGCAAACTTAGAATATAACTTTCCAGGTTTCTGTGTTTGCACTTCTATGTCTATTATGTGTATGAACCATTATTTTGTTAATTAGCTACAAAACAGCTCTGCAGCTTCCTATGTCATCTCCCCACCTCCAGCCAGCCTATAGGAAACAATGAGTGCTTCTTGTCTGAAACCAGAAACACCTCTGCCCTTTATATAAAAAAATCATATGTCACTTTTTGCTGTGGACATTAGTGGCCAAGATGAGCACTAGACAGATGTACTGGCTTTGCTCTTGACTTTTGAAAAGAAGCCAGAATGTAAATATCATTTAATCTGTTTATGTTTGGGGAGAGAAGGAGTGCTTTGGAACTGTTGATGGAACAGATTATGAAGATACTAATATGTTTACATGCTTTTGAAATGAGATGCGCTAGGTTCTGAATGCAGGAGTGATGTGGACCTTGAAGAATCTTCTTACAACTATTAGGGCTCGCTCACACTTGGCTGTTTTACCAACGCTTGCCAAACGCCCCTATAGCATTTGGCAAGCGTTGGTCCGGCGTTTGCAGATCGTTTTTTAACGCTCGGCAAACGCTCTGCAAATGCCGCATGCGCGGTTTAGCGGCGATTGCTAGGCGTTTGCCGAGCGTTAATAACGCCCCACAAACGCCTATAATGCAGTTTGAGTGGTGTTTCCGCTTCGCAAACGCCCCGCAACCGCGTCGCAACCGCACTGCAAACGCCGGCTGGGTGTTTGTGGAGCGGCACCATAGACGAGAATAGGAGGCTTCAATGCCTCCTGACTCGACCAGTGGCGTCCGTTTTGCCACGACGCGACGCAAACGCTCCTGTTAGAACAGCACCATGTGCTGTAATGTGCATAATTGGCAGAGGCGTTTGGGAAGCGGTAAAAACGCTTCCCAAACGCCTCTCTACCGCCTGCACACAACACTAGTGTGAACGTAGCCTTAGGCTTGCATGTGTCCTTAGCTCTTCATTAAATTTCATATATCCAAGTATGCACTGACTGATAATGTCACAAGGAGAGTAAAATAAGGTAATAATAGCTAATCTATAATACTATACCGCAAAAGTCTAAGGGCCACAAAAAAAGCTAAAATAATACAGTAAATTGTGGTATTTCATCGTTCTCGTAACCTTCATACTGAGCTGTTTATCTCATACTACTGTTTGCAGCCTTGAATTTATTTTCCCGAATGGATCCCGAAGGTATCAGATAGAAAAGGACAGCTTCTTATCTAGAAAGCCACGCAAAACACACAACCTCTTTACTCCATTTCAGACGTCATCTGACTTCCAAGTTACAGCCTTTGTTTCCATTTCTGAGCCAAGAAAACTGGGTCAGTTAATCCAAGTAGAAAACGTTATTTTATGGAGTTAACTCCATGTGATGAGCTGCTGCTTCTCTCACAAGAAGAAATTCCCCTGCAAGTACTTCAATAGAAGCCTTAGAAGCCAGCAAGCCTTTCCCTGAATCACAAGTTAAAAGCCTCATTTTATCTCAGGAACTTCCCAGAAACAAGTTAAACTCTTACATCCATATTGCTACCCTCTAAATCATATTCATGTCTTCATGTTAAAGGATTTAACTCTAACCTGAAGGTGCTGGCAAAAGTGCAAGGCTGTGGAAAGTAATATAAATAATATATATGAGACCCAGGTCAAATAAGGATTTGAGGCAGATTGACCTTGACTGACAAAAAGGCACCATTTAAGCCAACCTCCTAATTACTACTGTGACTTGCCATTTAATACCATGATCTTGTTTCTGCTAAATCAGAGGAGAGCCAAGTAACAGAAAAGTCAACCTGTCATGCAAGCGTAGGCGAGACAACAGAAAACACCTTGTAGAACTTTTGATTTTATATTATGCTTATACTTTTATGCTCGTTTAGCATATATTAAAAGAGATAAGCAATGTTATGCATAGCAATCAGTCCAAGGTACAAATTGACTACCATTCTAAAATCTGTTTCATTGCTTTACATTGTTGTAATTTTCACAAATTTTTGCTTTTTGCATTGGCTTTGTGGACTTTTTAGTTTTGTGAGGCGCACACTAGGGAAATGTTTGCACTGAGGCTACTTATGGGAATAATAATTCTATCAAGAACAGGAATGATATTTATAGAGTTACAACACTTGTCTCTTTTACAAAATCTAGTCCATGATGTGATTAATCTATGTCAGGATATTTAAGAATATTTTTCAGTTAAATCTGATGCGCATTTAACCACTTGCCCTCCTGAGGATTTATCTCCCTTCCTGACCAGGCCATTTTTTGCATTACGGAGCTGCGTTACTTTAACAGATAATTGCATGGTCATTCAACGCTTCACCCAAATGAAATGCACGTCCTTTTTTTCCCACGAATTGAGCTTTCTTTCGGTGGTATTTGATCGCATGTGCGGATTTTATTTTTTGCGCTATGAAAAAAAGACTGACAATTTTGAGAAAAAAACTATATTTTTTACTTTTTGCTATTAAACGTCCAGTAAAAAAATTAAAAAAATCAAATTTCTTCATAAATTTAAGCCAAAATGTATTCTGCTACATATCTTTGCTAAAAAAAATCCCAAAACGTGTAAATTAATTGCACAGCCATACAAAGCAGTGTGCACGAGCTGACAGGGAGGAGAACTGTTTTGTTTACACAGTTCTCCTCCCCGTCGGAGATGCTTGGCAATCACCGGGCGCTGGCAAGTAATCGGGACCCAGTGATTGACAGCCAGGGCCACGAATGGCAGCGTGGGTAGGGCTCATGTGCGCCCCCTACCCGGAAATGCGAAATCACGTATATATACGTGATTTTGCGCTCCCATGGCGCCTCTGTAGCAGTATATCTGCTCTAGGGCGATCGGAAAGCAGTTAAGAAAAAAGTCAGATGCAGACAGTGGTGAAGTGGAATTTCAATTGTATAAGTTCCACTATCAGAGCTTGTTTATTATGAAGGCCAAAGCAATGCTCATTAACGTTCCTATAGCATTTATGATGTGTTTTTGAAGTGTTGAAAAAGCTTGTAAAACACCCATGAAAGTGTTTTAAAAGTGCTTAAAGGGATAATGATGTAGAGGAAATGATCTGCTTTAAGGCAGGTTAGGTTTTGGTGTGATAGCAGACATTTTTTTTTAATTAAACATGCACTACTGATGGCACTTGCTCCCCACCAACAAACCTAGTGCTTAACTCATATACCCATGGACTTTCTTATAATTTTAAATACGATTAAATATAGTGCAAAACACGTGTGATATTATAAGTGCAAAGTCCCAAACTTATACGTAGTCCATAAACTCAAAACCAATTATATTAACATAAAATCTATATAAAGTGAGAAATATTTCATATTCCACTATTCCCACTGCCAAATGATCCACCAACAATGGTCAAGATACTCTCCTCACTCACGAGAAGCCAATGACCTCCTTGTTGTACAACAGGAAAAGACATATAGCCCTTTGTGGTCACCCCAGGACCTCCTTATTCTTCACCTCTCTCCATTATTTCCTCCTCTTCAGATGGTCAAATGATGTTCCAATTGTATTTTATATGGCAATACAGGTGAAACTCGAAAAATTAGACTATCGTGCAAAAGTTAATTTATTTCAGTAATGCAACTTAAAAGGTGAAACTAATATATGAGATAGACTCATTACATGCAAAGCAAGATAGTTCAAGCTGTGATTTGTCATTATTGTGATAATTATGGCTTACGTCTCAGGAAAACCCCAAATCCACAATCTCAGAAAATTAGAATATTGTGAAAAGGTGCAATATTCTAGGCTCAAAGTGTCCCAATCTAATCAGCTAATTAAGCCATAACACTTGCAAAGGGTTCCTGAGCCATTAAATGGTCTCTCAGTCTGGTTCAGTAGGAATCACAATCATGGGAAACACTGCTGACCTGACAGTTGTGCAGAAAACCATTATTGACACCCTCCATAAGGAGGGAAAGCCTCAAAAGGTAATTGCAAAAAAGAAGATGGATGTTCCCAAAGTGCTGTATCAAAGCACATTAATAGAAAGTTATGTGGAAGGGAAAAGTGTGGAAGAATAAGGTGCACAAGCAGCAGGGATGACCGCAGCCTGAAGAGGATTGTCAGGAAAAGGCCATTCAAAAGTGTTGGGGACTTTCACAAGGAGTGGACTGAGGCTGGAGTCAGTGCATCAAGAGCCACCACACACAGACAGATCCTGGACATGGGCTTCAAATGTCGTATTCCTCTTGTCAAGCCGCTCCTGAACAACAAACAACGTCAGAAGTGCCTTACCTGGTCTAAAGAAAAACAGACCTGGTCTGTTGCTCAGTGGTCCAAAGTCCTCTTTTCTGATGAGAGCAACTTTTGCATCTCATTTGGAAACAAAGGACCCAGAATATGGAGGAAGAATGGAGAGGCACACACTGCAAGATGCTTAAAGTCCAGTATGAAGTTTCCACAGTCTATGCTGATTTGGGGAGCCATGTCATCTGCTGGTGTTGGTCCACTGTGCTTCATTAAGTCCAGGGTAAACGCAGCCGTCTACCAGGAGATTTTGGAGCACTTCATGCTTCCTTCCACAGACAAGCTTTATGGAGATGCTGACTTCATTTTCCAGCAGGAATTGGCACCTGCCTACACTGCCAAAAGCACCAAAACCTGGTTCAATGACCGTGGGATTACTGTGCTTGATTGGCCAGCAAACTTGCCTGACCTGAACCCCATAGAGAATCTATGGGGCATTGCCAAGAGAAAGATGAGAGACATGATACCGAACAAATTATAAGAAAGTCACTGGGTATATGAGTTAAGCACAAGGTTTGTTGTTGTTGGTGGTAGGGAGCAAGCACCAAGGGTAGTACATGTTTGTTTATATCCTTTTGGGATTAGAAGTGGCAGCTGCACAATAGTTTTTCGGCATTTATTTATCTATAGGCGCAAGTGGTTTTTGTATATTATTTTTTTTGAATTTTCTGCAAGATGGATTTGTATAGTTTGATCTCTTTGACACTTGGCTTGGTCCAGCTCAAGATGCTCAAGGAGCAAATAGCCCAATGGAAAAAGAGGAGGGTAACCAGTATTGGGTGAATCCCATAGTTTTGCAGAGAATTTCCACGGGGCATTTCCATAATCTTAACTAAAAATTGCTTTCGTACCCAGAAAGTTTTTTGCTTATACACATATGAAGATGTCCACATTTGATGCCCTTCTTGAGATTGTTAAACCCTGAAATATGTGAGCTAAAACTGATATGCGGCATCCTGTGTCATCAGAAGAATGTCTTCTTTTAGCTTTCCGGTAAATCATGTCTAAGTATTCTCTTTATTGCCGATTCTGAAGACAGTTACCCCATCAAGTCCCCCTGCTGTGTGATTGGCAGTGAACGTATTCCATAGCTGATATTTTTCACAATATCAGGTATTAATTCTGCCCACTGTCCACCTCTTCTATGAGCCTTCATGACACTTGCTGTCATCTCCACTTCTATGTGCCGACACTTGCTTGCACTGACACTGTGCTGACACTAAAACTTTACTTCTGGCAATAATGCCCAATGCCCCTGCTTCTGCATGGCACTGTCAGTATTGCTGGCTGGCTTGATGCTTTACTTGAATGCAGAAGCAAAGGTTCTTACCACACGACTGCTCTATACAACCAGCTCTGTCTTAGTTCTCTATTATTTCTCAGTGCATGCAGGGATACAGGAACCTCCACTGTCCCCTTCCCTAGCACCCAGCTAACACTTTATAAATGCTTCATTAATGGGCTCTAAATGCAATAGGTGTGGCTAAGGTGCAGTTATACCATTCAAATTATTGGAGGCGGCTGATAAGAACAGATGCCTCCTGAAAGCGACATGCTGCTTAAAGTGGAACTGCACTGCATCTGAGCACCACAAACCAAAGATGCTTTATAATTCATTTTTAATATGTAAAACAAACTCCACCATCCATCTATGTCTCCATTGTTTATCTTGCTGAGAAATAATTTTGAAAAGCACTTCCTGGCATTTCTGTCAGTGGCCATGTTGAGTAAAGGCAGATGATTCATGTAGCAGTTACTTCCTGGAATCCATCTGTCCTTAGCTCTGGCATTGGCTGAGCTGAGAAACCTCCCTCCCCTCCTGAAGACACCTGGGATGTATGACATCATTTGCCTAGGCATGAAAACCAAGAAGTAAATGAAGGAATGCAAAAGAAAAGGTTAAAACAAGTAAATATGATATACTTTCCTATCTATGTACTAATGCTAGCAGCATAAGGTTTGGAAATAGTCCATGTTGATTGAGAGAGTGAAGTTCCACATTCATTTTTAACACAGCACAATACTACCGAACCTGTGTGTACTGCACTGTGTGGTGCCCATTGTAATATTCATAGCAGGAATTGAAGGGTGGTTATGAGGCTTTACATGCCGTCTAAACACAGGGTTTTGACGCAGATATGAACAATCCCTACGAAGGGTTGAGCAGCCAAAGCACCAAGCTTGTGAACTGCAACAGGGAATATTACCAATGTTGACACAAATATACGTGTGCCATCTATTGCCTTGAATGTCAAAGCAGGAAGTGACACGAGATAGAGATTGTTTGAAATAAAACAAATAATGGCCCAGCGCCAGAAGTATGGGTCTGTGATCTCAGATATAATATTGAAAACAGTCTAAATTTTGGCTCAAATTTAGTTCAGCAATGTATTAATCAAAATTACAACATAGTTCAGTGATATATTAGCCATTTCCTTAACACAGTGACCTATTGTACCTGGGGTACTCTCCCGAGGCAGAATTTTCAGTGAACACCGATGAAAGACTTTGGTTCTAAAGAAGTGTGGCCTCAGAGATGGACGTATGTTCATTTACGAGTCCAGACTCATCTGCATAGGGAAGAACTAACTTGCTGAAATCTGATCCTGGTTCCAAGCACACTTAAGCCAGGCATACATGGATCAAAATTCAGCCAGTTCAGCAGGGTCCGGACGAATTTCGATCCATGCATGGGCACCCTGGTTGTGCATCGATCGACTTCTGTACAACCACCCTGTTGGGGTTTATCTGAACGAACAGTGGTGCCAGCTATAGCAGGCAACACTGATCAATGTTTTCTGATGAGAGGAAGGCTCCCAAGAACACAGTAGCACAACTGGAGTGATTCTCCCATCCACCTCGAATGTGTGATTGGGGGAATCTGCACTTTTTTTTTCCATTCAACCTGCTGGTTGGTTGAAAAAAAATGTATATTGTATGGCCTTCCTTAATTTGCCTACTCTACTTGCCTACTGCCTACTTGCCTCCACTGATTCATTAACCTTTTCAACGTTCAGTTGCCAAAAGCGAACAAAAAGGTACATGGTGCTTTAGAATTTAAAATTCGAAAACTAGTGAAGGGAATCCTAGTGTTTGAATTCAAGAAACAATTCTCTATGGTTATTTACATATTTTCTTTACCATACCAGGGACAATGCACTCATAACAGGTGTTTCTTGATGGGTCATAGCCATAGTACTAGTGTGGGTACAGAAGGGCAATTGGCCATGTAGCACTCAAGAAACAGGAACGTTTGGTTCAGGTGAACAACTCCATGTCCATCAAAAGGGGAGATGAAAGAAAATAATCAGTGATGTCAGATCCTTCCAGTACTTACTGTGACAAATGCAGTGCCCGACCCCTGTTCTTCTCACCAACTTGTGACAAAGGACTGGCCAATCTCACCGCTCTGTCACTTACATAACAATGCCACTCTCAGCTTCACCCTGCACAAAGATTTTCAGGCTCGCGGGACCACAATCTAGATGCCAGCAGCCTGAAAATGATTGTCACTGGTTAGGTTAATAAGCAATTAACTATGTAAGCTACCACCACTAACTTTTGACTGAGAGGGAGGAACTCATAATCTTAGCAATAACAACTACATCTGTAACACAAACTGTCACCACAAGACAGGTATATTCATAGATTTATCATATACAGTAGCACTCTACAAGAGACAGGGATTCAACACTTTTCCAAATGGGGTAATACTGAAAAGGTCAAAATGGTGCAAATAAAATATTTACAGAAAAAGATGTTACAAAGAAATAAAGAAACCATAAAGCAACAGAGAATTAAAAAGGAATTGAAATGGAGAATACTTGCAAAGTCCTTGGTTTTTGCAGAGTTCAGTCAATAAGCATGGTGTTCTTGGCTCTCATACCTTGATAGATGTTCCTTCGTTGTGGGTAAAATTAAAGCTATCAAAGGGTCCTGACATTTTCCTTTTCTGTCGAAGGGGTATTACCAGAAATCATCTGACCAATTACCCGGTTTAAGGGATGGTGGCTGGGAGGTCACCACATTTTCTGACTGCCCTCCATTACACACAGTTTTTTACTAATATTAATATCTTCCATTGTGTATAGGTTGCATTCTGGAAACTGATAGATTATTGTTCAAAATTATATTTCGTGTCCAGGAATGGGATGGGTCTGTCTCCCAGGAGGGAGGAGACTGCTTTCTCCCCTTTTGTATGTGCTAACGTAGTCATGTATGACCTTGATTTGCTCTTTATGATATTCCACATTAAAATATATACTTAATATTAATGTGTCTTGTTCCTGTTGCATTTCATGAATTGTGTGTGGATTTTGTTAAGTTTTGGATTTGGCAGAAGTCTCAGAGAGATGCCAGGCTGCTTTCTGGGTAGACGTTTTATGGCACACTATGCATTCCTAGAGCTTTAATTGCCCTGCACTTCATGTGTGACAGGACAGATGGATTTTGTCATTGTTTTACGACAGGTCAGGGGGAAGTGTTAATCTGTAGAGTGTTTTATGGTCCATAGAAACAGGCTTCCTGCCAGGGCTCAATTAAAGGTTTACAGCTCTGACAAGGTCTGTGTGCTGATCCATGGATTGATAACAAGGTCTTGGTGTTAGTTAACAGTTTGTGTATTGTATAAACTGAAGGACAGGGGGGAAGGTTGGGAGGGTGGGTCACTGATCTATGCCTTCTTAAAACAAGATGGCATAGGAGACTTGTGACTGGACAAAATGGCTGTTACACACACAGCAATTCGTGTGCCCAGTACGTACAGCCATTACAAGAACCACTAATCTTAACCCCTTCACCGGGCGCCTCCCGGCCCTTTAAGAGTTTCAGGAGGCGGGACGGACGGGGCGTGGTTTAGGGATCATGTGAGCGCCATGACGCGCCATCACGGCGGTCACATGATAGGGAAAGGTCCCGATCGAAAGAGGAGACCGGGACCTTTCCGTGAGTACCGGACATGTGTGCTGGGAGCACATATGTTTTTTTTATGTGCTCTCAGCACATATTTTTTTTTTAATAGAACGCAAATGTGTGGCCGCTCTGCGTCTAGGCCCAGACACCGGGAGGCCGCACATTTGTGTGCGGCCCACGTGAAGAGGTTAAGAGAGAACAAAAGGGCATGGGTCAGTGTGATAGTTTAGGGTCATTAAGTCCACCAGATCATCATTAGCTTTATGTTTTGTTACTCACATTCCCCTTTTTTTAAAATAATGTTAACCGATAAAAGTCTTGTAGGTTTAGGCTACTTCATTAGCCTGAGTTGATGACCCTTTAATAGGCCATATGTACTGCCTTCTTTTGATATTAACATTTTGATGATGATCTGTCGTACCTTTGATGAACGTGACGTCTGAGGAACAGAATGAGCCCTGGCTGTTGAGTTGTAGCCACAGACTCTGAAATGACTGACTATCCCCGGGGACAAAATCACTCAGTCTCGTAGAATGTGGTGACATTTAAGAAAGAAACACAGAAGAAAATGTCATGCTTAAAAAATTAGGTTCAAACATGCCGGCTTCTGATTTATTTTTATTACAGTCGGGCTGGGAATAGTGATGGATTATCGGTCTTTGAAATGTTTGGTGCATTTTTCACTTTTTTGTTTTAATCAGAATAATCTAATTTTCTGTAGTATTGAGTGTGTGGAAAAGCAAGGCTGGTGAGGCCAGATGGATGGTTTTTACTTACAAATCTCAGCAATAATCTGATGAAGCCAGCAGGAATGTAACAGATTTACCCCGGCGTGCTCTTTTATTAAAACTATTTGCAAGTGTGCAAAAGGGAACTGAAATATGGCAGTTTATGCAAAAAATAAACATTTATCTTATCTAACACAGTACAGTAAATCAAAATAATTAAGTAGTTGCTGTTTTAGTATATCCAGCGGAATCAGCATAATGACATATTTTAAAATATGCCTTCACAATATGAATATAAATGGAATAATATCTTTGCATCAAACATAACTAGTTGATTAGCTAGAAAGACTGGCACAAACAGAAATGGATAGGTATGGGAACATAATTTAGGTGTAAACTTAGTAACCCTTTTGGCTGATACTGAGAGAAATACTCATTGTAACATCAGGTAATATTTACAGTAGCAGCCTGATTTTAATGATTTATGTCCACCATTAGTTGGTTTCACAAGGTCATCACTATCCACAGTCCCTGAAATTTGCAGTGTAACGCATGTACTGTATATATAGCGTTGAATAGCTTTATCGACATTTCAAAAGCAGTGTTCAAAGTAGTATTTAAAGGAGAATTACTAGCACTTTAATATTGCTTGCTAGGGTGGCAACTGTATTCCAGTTTACAGAGTCAAACCTTCAATTCTAAATGTTGCTGGACATTTATTAAACTTTTATTGTGTTTGATGAAATGATATAAAATGAGCACTTTTGGAAGCTGGTCTATCAAGAATTTACCTACTTTAGTCTCCTGTCAATTTGTCCAGAGTTTTACCATACACGTTGCTCGTTTGCCTGATTCAACTGCTGTTGCACTCACTTTCCCTGAAAACCAATAAAGATATTTCAAAGAGCAGACATGTGTTCATTGTTACAGAGCCACCTTTTCAACATTTATCTGATCAGAGAAAGTGGTACCAAATCAACTGAAAATACCCAACCAGTTTGGTTTTGTTCAGGACCTGGTTTCTCAAACTTGGCCTACTGTGTAAGCATTGCATTGATCCAAACAAAGTGAACACCTACAGGGTGTCCAACCCGTGGCCCACAAGTTGCATGCAGCCCAAGATGGCTATGAATGCAGTCCAACACAAAATTGTAAACGTATTTAAAAATGTCGATTTTTTTGTTTTGTTTTTGTTTTTTTTAAAAATGCATTTACACTTAGCCAGTATATGCGGGGGAAGAAAAATTTGACAGTGTCTCATTACTGGACTTTTATGAGTTTTATCTTCCCAAAGAAAAATATCCCACTGTTCACAATCTCGCTTTATTCATGTCATTCGTTTTTTGCAGCACCTATATTTGTGAGCAGCTCTGTTCAAGGATGAAGCACACGTAGGGCAAAATTAGAAACAAAATATCTGATGAGCACCTTGAGAATTCATTAAGAATTGCTGATACATCCATCAAACCAGATATTGATGTGTTAAGTTTATTACAAACAGTCAAATATTGCACTAGTTTTATGTTGCCCTCTTTCATTTTTATAATGAAAAATATTACAAAAAAAAAATGAAGTTTTATTACCCAGATAGCTACGTTATCTATATCAGTGATCATTAACTTACAATCTGCCTGACATTTTCTGCTCATCAGCTATTCTTATTGTTATTGTATTTTATGTGTGGCCCAAGACAATTCCTCTTCTTCCAATGTGGGCCAGGAAAGTTACATAGTTAGTCTGGCTGAAAAAAGACAAAAGTCCATCCAGTTCAACCATTAAAAAAAAAGTTATAATCTTATACCCACAGTTGATCCAGAGGAAGGCAAATAAACCAGCAAAGCATGATCCAATTTGCTCCTGCAGGGGAAAAAATTCCTTCCTGATCCCCCGAGAGGCAATCGGATATTCCCTGGATCAACTTTACCTATAAATGTTAGTTTCCAGTTATATTCTGTGTATCTAAGAAAGAATCCAGACCTTTTTTGAAGCAATCTACTGAGCTGGCCAGAAACAACTCTTGAGGGAGTCTATTCCACAGTTTCACAGCTCTCACTGTGAAGAAACCTTTCCGTGTTTGGAGATTACATTTCTTTTCTTCCAGATGTAAAGAGTTCCCCCTTGTCCTCTGTGATGACCTCAGGGTGAATAGCTCTACACCGAGTTCACTATATGAACCACTGATGTATTTATACATGGTAATCATATCCCCCCATAATCTCCTCTTAAGAGAGAATAAATTCAGTTCCTCTAATCTTTCCTTATAGCTGAGCTCCTCCATGCCTCTTATCAGTTTGGTTGCCCTTCTCTGTACTTTCTCCAGTTCCCCAATGTTCAAAAGCTTGGATGCCACTGACCTACAGAGTTCATTGCACATTAGTGTTTAGCAAGCTCCTGGTTTTATTTGCTACAAGGTAAGCAAAGCTCAGCTGGTGCTACCCTACTGCCTCATATAAAGTAATGTTTGTACTCCCCTGCCATGGTTCACTTAACTTTAAAAACAGGTCCACGTCAGCTCCATCTGCCACAGTCAATTATAAGTTGCAAAAAAGTACTTCTGAAGTTTACTATACTGTATAATAGTTTGCTGAACGTGACTGAAAACTTGGACATAAATTGAAAAAGATTAGGCTTTCAGATATTTCCTGTGTGTTAGCTAGTAAGATAAGAAACACCTCTGAGAGCTATATTTAATCTTTGTGATGGCCATAATTACACACCCATAGATTTACAAGTAGACAGAAAGTAAGATTATTAGACAGAAAGTTGGACTTGTGTGGACACAAGAACATTATCAGTGATCTCTTAACATCAGAACTAATGGTTGACACTCGATCATTTACAAATGGCGGTATATATACTGGAATTATTTTTTACTAGTAATGGCGGTGATCAGCGATCATGGCCATTGATTCCAAAATGAAAAGTTATCTATGGTCATGGCATACACATTCATTCTATAACATTAGCTACTGTATGTAATAACAATACCAACAAAAGTTATTTTTGCAGATCCAATATAAGCCTACTTGAACAATCTCCTTTAATGTTGGTAGTGCTTCCTGTACTGTTTTTTTTTTCTCAATTTCTAAGGACTACATATCCCATGGTACCTTGCTGCTGTGATTCCTGTGCTGACTCCACCTCTTAAAAACTCCTCCTCTCAACACCTTTGCAGTTCTGGGAATTCTGATACACAGCAGTGTTTACTCAAAGAGCGTAGTGAATACATGCCATAGAACTCAAGGAAGTAAGGGCTCATCATCCACCAATCTGTGGCATATTTAACAACTTCCCATTCACCCTATAGCAGAAATGATGATATATATATATATATATATATATATACATGATTTTGCAGTTCTGGGTAGAAGGGCGTGTGCCCTGCCCATGCCGCCATTCACGGCCTCGGCTGTCAATCACCGGGTCCCGGACAGTGATTACTCGTTGGCACCTGGTGATCGCGAAGTATTACCGACGGGGAGATAACTGTATGTAACCAATAGAGTTCTCTCCCCTGTCAGCTCCTGCACACTGCTTTGTATGGCTCTGCATAGCAGAGCCATACAAAGCAGTGTGCTTAGAGTTGAAAGCACACACAGCACATAATGTGAAACAGCACACAGTTAACCCTTTGATTGCCCTACATGTTAACTTCTTCCTGCCCAGTGCCATTAGTACAGTGTCAGTGCTTTTTATTAGCACTGATCACTGTATTGATGTCACTGGAGATGTCAGTGACACCAAGTCAGTTCCCCCCAGTGTCAGAATGTCCACCGCAGTCCCTCTATAAGTCGCTGATCACCGCCATTACTAGTAAAAAATAATTCCAGTATATATACTGCCATTTGTAAACGCTATAACTTTCATGTAAACCAATTAATTTACAGGTATTGGGATTTTTTTTAGCAAAGACATGTAGCTGAATACATTTTGCCCTAAATTTATGACGAAATGTGATTTTTTACATTTCTTTATTGGACATGTTTAATAGCAAAAAGTCAAAATACAGTTTTCTTGATCAAAATTGTCGTTTTTTTTTTTGTTTAAAGCGCAAAAAATTATAACCACACAGGCGATCAAATACCACCGAAAGACAGCTCTATTTGTGGGGAAAAAAGAAGGTAAATTTCATTTGGGTGCAGCGTTGCATGACCACGCAATTGTCTGTTAAAGTAATGCATTGCCGTAACACAAAAAATGGCCTGGTCAGGAAGGGGTGTAAATCCTCTGGAAGGCAAGTGGTTAAGGGCGGTAAGGAAGTGTTATATTGCCTCCTCTGTGCCTGTTTTAACCCCTAAATGCTGCACTGCCATTGTAAGCAGTTGCAGTGTGGCCCCGTTCACCTGCTGAGCATGAGAGGTGGCTAATTTTTGCTGTGTCACAATGCCAAGCATCACGACTGAAATGTGTACAACCCCAGCCACTGCAGCTTAAGGGGGATCAGTTGGGGGTGGACCTGTATAAACATAGCTCAACTACATGTTTTTACTACCCTCAACTGCAAGTCAGACCATAGGCTTAATGTGTGTAGATCTTCACAAATTAAGTTTACAAACTTTGAGGTTGGTCAGATTAATAGGAGTAGGCTAGAGGTAATTGGAGGGTTAGGGACTGATGTGAATATATATGTAAAGCGCTGCATAAATTGACAGAGCTATATAAGTACCTGTAATAAATAAATAAATTCAATGTAGAAATAAATATATGATTTTACATTTTGATCTTTTTTCTTGATATTTTGGAAAGAAAAAACATTTGACAATTTAGTATTCCCTGGAAAGCATAACAAAATACAGACATTGAAGATGCGTGTATTTTGCAGTTATGGTTGAATTCAGATATCCATATTCCAAAAGGTTAGCACAGTATTTAACTAAGACTCTTACCTAAACCTAAGTAATAATATAACGTATTTTTCGCTCTATAAGACGCACCTGACCATAAGACACGCCTAGGTTTTAGAGGAGAAAAACAAGAAAAAAAATATTCTGAACCAGTGGACTGCGGACACAGTACAGGAGATGACCAGAGACTGCAGACAGTACAAGAGATGACCAAAGATTGAGGACACAGTACAGGAGAAGGACCAGAGACTGCGGATACAGTAAAGGAGATGACCAGAGACTGCGGGCATAGTACAGAAGATGACCAGAGACTGTGGATACAGTAAAGGAGATGACCAGAGACTGCGGACATAGTACAGGAGATGACCAGAGACTGCGGAGACAGTAAAGGAGATGACCAGAGACTGCAGACAGCACAGGGATGACCAGAGACTGCGGACATAGTACAGGACATGACCAGAGACTGCGGATACAGTAAAGGAGATGACCAGAGACTGCGGACATAGTACAGGAGATGACCAGAGACTGCCGACACAGTACAAGAGATTACCAGAGACTGCAGACATAGTACAGGAGATGACCAGAGACTGCGGACATAGTACAGGAGATGACCAGAGACCTCGGACACAGTACAGGAGATGGACCAGAGACTGCGGACATAGTACAGGAGATGGACCAGAGACTGCGGACACAGTACAGGAGATGGACCAGAGACTGCAGAGATAGTAAAGGAGATGACCAGAGACTGTGGACATAGTACAGGAGATGACCAGAGACTGCGGACATAGTACAGGAGATGACCAGAGACTGCGGACATAGTACAGGAGATGACCAGAGACTGCGGACATAGTACAGGAGATGACCAGAGACTGCAGACACAGTATAGGAGATGACCAGAGACTGCGGACACAGTACAGGAGATGACCAGAGACTGCGGACACAGTACAGGAGATGACCAGAGACTGCGGACACAGTACAGGAGATGACCAGAGACTGCGGACACAGTACAGGGGATGACCAAAGACTGCGGACAGTACAGGAGATGACCAGAGACTGCAGACACAATACAGGAGATGACCAGAGACTGCGGACACAGTACAGGAGAGGACCAGAGACTGCGGACACAGTACAGGAGAGGACCAGAGACTGCAGACAGTACAGGAGAGGACCAGAGACTGCAGACAGTACAGGAGATGACCAGAGACTGCAGACAGTACAGGGGATGACCAGAGACTGCAGACAGTACAGGGGATGACCAGAGACTGCAGACAGTACAGGGCATGACCAGAGACTGCAGACAGTAAAGGAGATGACCAGAGACTGCGGACCTTTAGGGAGGGAGCGGGAGCGGGTACCTGAATTTGACGGGTACCCGCTCCCACTTCCGCGGAGTTCTCCTTCCTATACTGTGGGCACCCGACTTTGACAGCAGGGTGCCCACTGCGCATGCGCGAGAAGCGCTGCGCTTTGTGAATGGCCCGGCGTCTTTTGGGACCTGTCATGTGTCCCAGAAGACACCAGACCGTTCACAAAGCGCAGCCTTCTCGCGCATGCGCAGTGGGCACCCGGCTGTCACAGATGCCGGGGCAGGAAGAAGCTGGCGCGGGAAGACTACAGTGCTGGATCGAGGAACAGGTGAGTTCCTGCCGCAGAGAACAGCTGAGCGGCCGGCCCGGTATTCTGACATGGTGGCGGTGGAAATACCGGACCAGCCGCTTTATATTCGCTCCGTATTTTTCGCTCCAAAAGTAGATAGAGCGAAAAATTACGCTTATAGAGCGAAAAATACGGTATTACCTAATGGAATCAGGGGTGGACTGACCATTTGGGCACTCGGGCACTGCCCGAGGGCCTGGGGTCAGTAAGGGGCCCCATGGGATGCCCCTGGTACCTTTCATATGCTTTTTTGGGTGTAGTTTGAGTGTGGGGGCGAGGACACAGGGGCCCCATGATCCCTCATTGCCCGGGGGCCCCATGAGTTGTCAGTCCGCGCCTGAATGGAATATGTCTAAATAGATTGAAAGGTGAAAGAACAGACGATTACAGTTAGCAGCTGACTGGAAGCATTGAACAGAATATATGAAAATGTTTGTTTTGTCATATGTTTGGGAGTTTTGGATTTTCAGATCAGGTTTTACAGAAAAGGATTTGCAAGGAGAGTAGTAGCAACAGCAGATGAGCAGAAAAGTGATTCCCGGGTGAATCATTTCCTCGTGTCTGGGAGTCCTTGGCAGCAGTTCATAAGATTGTCCTAAATAATGTGTGTACTCGAAAAGCAGCAGAGAGCTATTGAGCTAAGTCGTTTCAGGGAAGCTGTCACTTGGCTAATAAGGCTACGCTGTAATCCCAACAGCCAACAGCCTTACTGTGATAGTGATATTAATGTATGGGAAATTAGAATTAAATGTAATGAAAATCACCTAAACTGTGGCTTCATAGTTCATTATAACCTTCATCCTGTTGTGCGTAAGATGCCAGCATTTCAAAATCTCTTGGTCAAACTGAAGACTGCTTCATTTTTATCTTCAAGTGCCAGTTCACACTGATGCGGTGCAAATCTAATGCGGTTTCACAGTCGGTGATTTCTGCTGTGACAGGTGCAAATTGAATGCAATTTCTGCGTCGAGATGAAATTCGCACCACACCTGCACTAAACTCATACAGGACCCTTTTTTGGACTGGATCAGATTTGCACCGCATATATGTGAACAGGCCTCATTGGAAATGATGCTTTTTGACATACATGCGAATCAATGCTTTTCTGAACGCATCTGATCTGCATAAAATTCACAGCAGTGTAAACCGGCACTTAGAGTCTACAAATCAGGACCAATAATCACATATTTGTAAATGCTTGTGAAAGTACAACTGCACATCTCTGTCCCTAAACATAAATGAACGGAACTAGGGGCGTAGTTAAAGTAGTATTAAACCCTCATCTCGTTCTCAACCTTTTTTAATTCAAGGCACCCCTTAAATTATTTTATTTATGGTACTTATATAGCGCAATCAATTTATGCAGCACTTTACATATATATATTGTACTTTCACATACAGTCCCAAACTTATATTCCTACATACAAGGGCCAATTTAGACAGGAGCCAATTAATCTACCAGCATGTCTTTGGAGTGTGGGAAGAAACCCATGCAGGCACAGTGAGAACATGCAAACTCCAGGCAGGTGGTGCCGTGGTTGGGATTCGAACCAATGACCCTGGTGCTGCCAGGCGGAAGTGCTAACCATTTAGCCACTGTGCTGCCCCATAATTATACACCCCATTCTAAAATGTAAAAAACTAAACTTTTACATAACGCAGCGACTTCCACACATGTAGGACACCCAATGCTAGAAGTGATTTATTCTTCCAAAGCAAACACGTTTGCACCATGGTACTGACTAATATTGCATTGTTTCCCTCCCTCATTCAGCAATAGTGACCCCATTGCTGATGGCGAGGGGCAGGGGAGGAGCAAACAAGGATGCTGTGCAGTTGCCCAACAATATCCTTACCATCCGATTATTATTATTATACAGGAATTATATAGCGCCGACAGTTTGCTCAGCGCTTTACATTAGGAGGGAGACAGTACAGTAACAATTCAGTTCAATACAAGAGGGATTAGAGGGCCGTGCTCCTTGGAGTTTACAATCTAGGAGGGAGGGGATAGTGGTACAAGAGGCAATTAGCTGTGGGGGATGGAGTGGTAGGAAGAGTAGAGGATTCCAATATTAGCTGGGGTCGGGGTAGGCTTCCCTGAAGAGATGGGTTTTCAGAGTGCACCTAAAAGTGAGCAGAGTAGGTGATAGTCTGATGGATTGGGGTAGGGAGTCCCAGAGGATAGGTGAAGCCCTTGAGAAATCCTGGAGACGAGCATGGGAGGAGGAGACAAGGGAGCTAGAGAGTAGGAGGTCTTGCGAGGAGCGGAGAGTACGGTTTGGGTGGTATTTTTAGACAAGGTTGGTGATGTAATTAGGGGCAGTGTTATGAATGGCTTTATACGTCAGTGTTAGTGTTTTGAATTTTATCCGTTGGGCAATTGGAAGCCAGTGAAGGGATTGGCAGAGAGGGGTGGCAGATACAGAGCGGTTAGTAAGTGTAAAGAATGCTTGTTATACTCACTGTGGAACCTAAGGGGTTAATCCTCTGCATTGTGTAAAAATGCAGTTTGATCCTGACCTCTCTAATCCTCCCCTTCTTCCAGTGCCCTCCTCTTATCTCCTGATAAGACATATCATGTGGAGTCACTCTGCAAATGCTCAGTTAGGTGTGTATTGCTAGAGAGGTTTTTTTTTTGGGAGGGGGGGGGAGCGCATGTGATCAGCACAGGGTAAATCAGCATTGTCCAGACAGAGGTCAGGGGTCCTGCAGCCTCCTAGAGCAAAATTAAAACTTCTCTTACAAGCTTTAACATGTGCTCAGTTGGACACGGATATAAGTCACAAGACTGCTCTAACTGCTGATGAGAAAAGATATTTAGTAGTTTATATTTACTAAAATAATTGCATTTCCATGTTCTGTGTACTGTGGGAGACCAGATATAGTAAATGCAGGGTCCTGGGTTTAGTAACACTTTAACTTTGGATTTCAGGTTCAAAAATCATCCCAAGACATAGTAAGTAAAGCTGAAAAGTGGCAAATATTTCATAAATAATGTTTGACATTTATAACTAATTAAAATGAAGATTCAAATGTTTGTGTAAACTTAATTCTAAAAGTAATAAAAATGTATCTAAAGTAATTTGCTGGAGAGATTCACAGATTTGACCTGATGACCATCAGCAGAGGTGATTTCCCTCACTTTGAGGAGATTACGTCTCACATTCTGTGTCTACATAACAGGGCGTGCGAAGAAATCTCTCTGGTGGGACAGTGTTGGTAAAAGCAAATGCTGACAAGTTGCCTACTCTGTCTAAAATTGAAAAAAAAATGTCTTTAGATATATCTGAAATACACTTTATTGCCAAAAGTATTGGGAGACCCCTCCAAATCATTGGATTCAGGTGTTTCAATCACTTTCATGGCCACAGGGGTATAAAATCAAGCACCTAGGCATGTAGACTGCTTCTACAGACATTTGTGAAAGAATGGGTCGCCCTCAGGAGTTCAGTGAATTCAAACGTGGTACCGTGATAGGTTGCCACCCGTGCAATAAGTCCATCTGTATAATTTCCTTGCTACTAATTATTCCACAGTCAACTGTTAGTAACAAATTGTAACAAAGTGGAAGCAACTGGGAACAGCAACTCCACGTAGGCCACGTGGGTTGCCTACTCTATCCAAAATGGGAAAAAATGCCGATAGGTTGCCTACTCTATCCAAAATGGGAAGAAATGCCGATGGGTTGCCTACTCTATCCAAAATGGAAAAAACGACTTTGGATATACCTGAAATAAGTCAGCACAGAAACTCTGATATCTCTCATTGTTAGCTGCATATTGTTGCAGGTTAATAAACATTTTAGGATAGAAAGAAAACGTACCAATGACCATTAGCCATTTTCTTTACTCAAAGTATTGTACTGGAAACCAGTAGGGTGTTGTAAAATGATTCAGTTACATAATTTGTATGTTATATAGCTTTACTTATTTCTGAAATTTTGAAAAAGTGGCCTAAAAATATAGTTGATAAGGCTATCCAGACACATGAGAGGACAGTCACATTATCTGGACATTCTCATCCTGACTGGAAGACAACCTCATGTTTATAATCCCCATGTATGACCATCAGCTAACTGCTGTGTGGAAGGCAAGCAGTCATTCAGACAATTAAACAAACCTGTCCTGACTGCTAGTGTCTCTCCTCCCCATACTAAACAATGTCAGAGGAATCTTTGAGTCCCATTTTCTTCCTTATTAGGGACTTTTGTTCAAACCAAACATTCCTCCTAATTGTGTGTCCTCCTGTTGCAGGTGCCAATCAAAACATGCAACAATGTTGTATGGTTAGCTTGGTAGAGTCTAAATGTATGATAATTTCCTTTTTATTTTACATACTTTTTATGTTTCCTTTTTATTTGCATACTTGGGAGTTTTTTTCATTATTTTTATTTTTAGTAGTAGTGTTGAACAAGAATAATGAAGCTTGAGGTTAGGTTTACCAGCTGCTGTAGACCTCACAGATATAATTTCAGATCCTGGCAAACGGACAAATGTTAACCTTCTTGCCTCATGTGGATCTCATGTTAGTGTGTGCAGTTACCACCATTTTCTATGTATCTACTTCACATTATACAATACAGAGAGCTAACTATTAGCATGCTCACGCACACTTGGGCTCACTTTCAGGGAGTTTTTGAGCTCAGTAGCCAGTGTCTGAAGTATCTTCATCTCTCCTGCAGCAGTCAGAAATGACAGAAACAAGAAGAAGAAAGAACCATTGAAACAGGAGTGCACAGAGAACTACGAAATGACAGCCGAGCTCGATGACCTGGCAGAGAAAATCAGAAAAGCGCATCAAGAAACTTTCCCCTCCCTATGTCAGCTGGGGAAATACACTACGGTAGGTTTTACCTGCTAATGATTTGGAACTGCTTGCACATAAGACACTGTTCTCACATGTAGAATTACATTTTCTTTCATCTACAGCTAGTCATGATTTATAAATGTGATGGTAAAATTCCTGTTACTTGTTCTCTAGGAAGAAGATGAAGAAGATTTGCTCCAGAGTTTCCCCTCATTTTTACTCTGTTCATATATTTTGCCCAAATCACTGCTAATTATGAACCTAGGATGGTTAAATGATATTCCTCTTTAGTTAATACCCCTATAGTTACGGCAAAAGGCAACAATCTGTGCAATACAACAGACCAATCAGAAAATCTTGATTCCCTAACCACACCCAATCAGTGCTGTTATTGGACCAGGACTATTGTGGGTAGACCTTTAGCATTTGAATAGCTGACCTTTAAATAGTATTCATCAATAGTAATGGTAATTCTGAACACTGATATGCTGGATTTAAAATAGCCATATTCAAGGTGACCCGATTGTTTGGTGGGTAGGCCTTTGGCATTTATGTGGCTGACCTTAAAATACTTTTCATTGATGATGATAGTAAGTCAGAACACAGGTGTGCTAGAATTAATAAGTTATTCAAAACGTGGTCAGATTGCTCTTGTTGAGAGGCCAAGAAAGAGTCAGTAAGTTTTGGATGACACCCAGCTGAGTTGACAGCTCTAAAGGTCTCTGGTGGTGCTATTGTGTAAAGAGAGTTTTTCTGTCCACATATATACAGTATTAATGTGCTACCAGCTATATCATGCAACAACATGTATTGTAATGTTAAAATATAACTAAAGGCAAAACTTTTTTTAGTTTTGGATAGAGTGGAGAAGGATTTGAACACCAGTCCTTTTTATTGCTGTCTGTGTCCCTTTTAGGGAGATTCACCCTCTCTCTCCTGTTTTCCATTATTGTTGAAAGTGAAAGCAAAAAGAAAATCCCAAGTTTCAGGTTGTCCCCAGAAACGTTCCAAAGATTTTTTTTTATTTGCAGGGATTTCCTCTTCTGTCTTGTTTTGGCTATGGGACAGGAAGTGAAGGTAAATGTCCCCAATGGGACACAGATGCCAAAAAAATGGCAGGGATTATGCCTTTAGTTTTACTTTAAAGTGGTTTTAAACGTAAGACATGAAATATAAACAAAGCATATCTCTCTGTAAAGTGTACTTATCTCAATCCAGACCACTGAGTGTCATTTCTGTCTGCTGCATTGTTCCTCTGCTATCAGCATTAATCACGTCTGACAAGTTTTCCTGACACCAAGAGAAAATTATTTACATGGGAGGGACCTTCAGCAGATTGACATTTTCAGCTCTGTTCCTGTGTGCTGTGTGAAGGAGTTTTTCCCTCCAATCAGCTCTCAGAGCTCTCCTCACTGAGCTCTGCAGAGTGTAGCTTCAGTTCCCCGCCCCCTGTTTTCTGGACTCTCAGAAAAGCTTTATAGATTCTAAACTTTGAACGGATGTAGAGAAGAGAAGACTGCACATAAACAGGTACAATTTATGTAGGAGGATTTGTTACATATATACCCAGTGAAGTGACTTGTCTTAGGTGATGAAAGGGTTTACAACCACTTTTAGTTCTTGCACATGAAGATGCTGGTTCAAATTCAAGACCTTACTGTTATTCAGTTCCACAAGGGATATTAATCAGCTTGTACTAGACAGTCATATATGAGCCTATGAAACGCAAATGCTAAGAGAAGTGTTTGCTTTATTTCACTTCTTGGTTATATTTTTTGACTGACTGAGTTCACACCTTGAGCACTGGATGCAGGGCCCCCATGTTGGCAAAATCAGTCTGGAGGCAAGGGACAATGGGGGCAATTTCTTACCCAAATTTTCACAACAGTAGAAACATGGCTATTGCAAATTAATCTGTTTCTCATTTTTGCAACAGTTTTGTATGTACAGTTTTTGCTTTTCATGTGCCTGCAATCCTGGACAGCAAACTGATATAGTTTTACAAAGGTCTGCAACAGAGTTACCACTGTAGATAAGACACAATTTTCACTTAAAATGTGTGCACAGTTGTGGAGTGGTGTGAGGCAGGTTTTATATTCCTAGTTACTTTAAAGCAAACTGAGGGAGGAATATATAAATAAAGCCGCAATCTAATAGCAAATCTGCCTCATAATCCGTGTTACTTCTTCTGCTTGCCTTGCATTGCGACAGAATTGATAAATGCCCCAAAATGTTATTAACAAATGTCATGAATTCCGAGCTGTTTCCTGCTACTTAGGAACAAAGGATATAGCACAAGAATGGAGGCTGTGGGGTTGAGCTTAGCACTAGAGATGGGATTAGCCCAGGGCAAAACATTGCTTTTGAATGCTCCTGAGCAGATACATAGTGTAATGCCATATAAGACAATTATATAGGTGAACACTTGTTTCTGCACCAATTCTACATCTGTAATAAACAGCACAGAGAGAACTGTGCCAAAGTTTTTCAGAAATTCCTGGCATTGTGGAAGACCTACATCCACATCAATGGGAACCACATCAAAGTACATCATGCAGAACATTTTTAGGAATCATAATGGTAATACCATACCATTAAAATGAAAGTAATGCGGTTGCCACATTTCTATACTGCAAAAACACATGCTAGCACAGTACACAAAGAATTTATCAAATGTTTTATAGTTCACTGTCTGCCATGATCTTTATATTAGTATTACCTACAGCCAGTAACTTTTCTGAATAGTTTTTGCCCTGCTCACATAAGGTGGAGCTTAAAGCTGGCCATAGATGGATCAAATCTCAACTGGTTCAGCAGGGACCAGCAAAGACTCAATTCATCTATGGGTAGGCTGATTGTACCTAAGTCAATTCATTGATCGACTTGAGTACAACCAGCATGTTGGATTTTTAGCATGTGATTATTACTGCTAGCAATAATCATTGTGTTCTCCCCGATAGGGCCAGCACCAGCGCCCCCAGCCAAGTGAACACAATAGCTCCTTGAGTGTGGGGAGGGGGGACTCCCCCATCAACACTGACTGTGTTGATGGAGGAAATTAGCGATTTTCTTTCCTGCAACCTATGATTGCAGGAAAGAAGATCTCATATTCTGTGCCCTGCCTTATAATTTCTAAAGGGACAACTAAAACACTAGCAGTTAATAGACATCTGGACAATGAAGGAGCAACAGCACCCCAACAACATCATCAGTCTGCTCTTACCTCTGGTCAACACATGTACACTGGAGCAGAGCCTGGCTTGGCTGATATTAATACAAATTCAGTTACTTGACATTTGCGGATCAGGGTGCAGTGTCAAGCTCCTGCACAATTTTCCTCCAGGTTTTTTCCCATACCATGGTTTAGTTAGAAAGCCAGGAGAAGTGTACATGGACAAAGAATTTGCTGCTCAGCACACTCACAATCCATTGGGAACTACAACTCTGCCTGCCATGTTGGATGAATAAGTGGTCACACTCCTTTAGTACGTGCTAGACTATATACATGTAGAAGCTATTGGGATATGAGCACAGGTATATATTTCTTCTTTTGTAGTTTATTCATTCACAGATCTTTGTGAATGGATGTGCCTGCGTAGTCAAAACAGCTTCAGGGGAGAGGAATCCCCACCTACTATCACCGGAGATGGGGCTCTTAGGGTGTGTGAGGGTGCTTAGGAACATGTTACATGTTATACCCTAAATATAGGTAACATGTTCCTAAAGGTGAACTTAAAGCTGAGTTACACTCAAAAGTCTGTCCTCTCCCTCCACTGCCACATTTGGCACCTTTTGGGGGGGAGCAGATGCCTGTTTTTCACAGGTACCCACTCCAACTTCCGGCTCAGTTCGCCTTGGCCCCCCTCCTTTCCCCTGCAACCCTCTGGGACATTTCACAGGTCCCAGAGGATTGCAGCACATTCACAAAGTGCAGCGCGATTCTCGCATTCGCAGTAGAAAACCAGCTGTGAAGCCGCAAGTCTTCACTGCTCCTTTCCTCTAGTCATGATGGATGCGCCAGCACCGACAGCTGACTGAAGAATCAGCTCGGGGCGAGGACCCTGCTGGATCCATGGACAGGTAAGTGCTCTAATATTAAAAGTCTGTAGCTGCTGACTTTTACTTTTTTTTTGGGGGGGGGGTCAGAACTCCTCTTTAACCTTTAAAGCCTACCTTCAATCACATTTTAATTTTTACATTTTGGATAGAAGGTGAAGAGTTAAAATACTGTTAGTTTTTAATTTCTGTAAGTGACCCATTTGGGGAGATTTTCATTTGTCCCTTTGATATTCTTGCAAGAAATTTGGGGATACAGGCATCACTGGGACAGGAAGGCCCATAAAGCAGTTAAAACATTGTCACATGTTCCCTTCCCCACTCAGCTAAAAGCATTTGTTTATTGGTTCTGCCCGTTAGAGAGATTTCCCACCCCTTTCTGTCTTGACAGAATATCCTCAACATAGACACGAACAGAAGTAAAAGCCTGGCATAGACTCTAGCACTTCCCTGCTTTATCCAACATAAAAAGTTTTGGCTGCAGTTGGATTTATCCAATTTTGAATGAGTGCATTCATTAGTGTCTTTTTTTTATATCTGCCAGGGGTTCAACTTTAAACCTGCTGTCAAATATTCTGGTCATGACTATATCACATTTGAGCTGCCCATAGACAATAGAGGACTATTGCATATGTCAATCTAACCTACCTCTGATTAATGTCAATGGGTAGCTTCACTGTGAGGTCATTATGTTTGGCAGATCTGTTTATAGTTTTAAAGCCTTGTTCCAAACTCTTTATCCCTGCCAAACCTGGATAGTGTTTGCTGCACAATATATATCATAATTTCCTAATCCAAGGTGTTGTATATGTATATGATATGCAACCATTTCCTGTGTTTGGAAGTTACATTTTTATCCATGCATTTTTTTGGCATACTGGATTGTGTGGTTTGATTTTGATTAAATCTAGAAACTGCTTGTTCTTCTTAGTAATGAAACATCTCTGGCAGACGAACTGTATTTTATACATATGAATTCTAGAAAGTATTTGTAGTAACTTGCCTGAAGATAGGCAGCCTAGAGGGGTTGCAGCTGTTAATACTGTTACCTGCCCCCGACAAGAACCAGACGTTCCTTGAATCTGCCCATTTATTTTGTTTTGTTCGGTAGCACAGGTTCTCTTTTTTTCTTCACTGGTATCTAGTGTTGCTATGTCACAACTAGACAGGGTCTCTGTAATTTAGTTGGGGTGTTATAATCACTGCATTAAGCTCAAGAGGCACATGCCACCATTACTTGGCTAGACATCTGTTTATGGTGTTTGTAGAGCTTTCCTTGTGTTTCTAATTATTTAGACACCTTTTAGGCATCATGTATACTATGCTCTTCTGAACGCTTTTTTCCCCGATAGGAGAAAGGCAGCAGTAAAACACACCTAAAGCCTCATTTTATAAACACATTTAAGCACATCAAGTGATTGGGCATGCACTCACTTCATTAGCCAGTATAGTGATTTATTCTGGCTATTGAAATGTATGAACGCCTAGCATTTAGGCGCATTTAGATGCATCAGTTTATATTGTAAAGCCCTGAGCAAACTGTCGGCGCTATATAAATCCTGTATAATAATAATAATCAGGAGCTTTTTCTGCTTAAATGATCCTCTCTTAAACACAATCTTGGTTTGTTCAAATTTCTATCAGTAAACTTCCCTTCCTCTAAATGCCTGTAAACGCCTATGTGTGCATGGACACATAGAAGGAGATTTACTAATATGGGAGCATTGGAGAATCTGGTGCAACTGTGCATGGTAGCCAATGAACTTCTATCCTCAGCTTGTTCAATTAAGCTTTGGCAATAATGCTGATTGTTTTCTATGCAGAACTGCACCAGATTTTGCACTCACCAGTTTTAGTAAATTACCCCCATAGGTTAACGTGGAGGGGCATTTAGGGACAAAAAAAAAAGTTGAACGCCTGTAAAACAGGTGATTGACAGCTGCAGTGTGCATGAGGCCTTCTTATTTAGAGGAATACAAAAACATAATGCAATTTTTAATTACTAACTTGTGGCAGTGCCCTGAACTGACCACATGCTTGGACCATGTGTATTTGCACCAATGTTTGAGTGTGTGTGTCCTAGCTGTGATTGTGGTTTGGCACTATCACACACTCGCCCAAAGAATGACCCCCGTTAGGAAATACTACACCCTTCCAGCTCAAGCACTGAGCAATAGATGTCGAAGATAGAGTTTGCCATTCTCATTTTGCAAGCTATAATACTCTCTGGATTGTGCTCTGATACGTAAGCATGAGGTGTAATCAAGAATTTAAAAGCTTAAATTATTCAGGTAAAACGCTAGTGAAATGCCAGCACTGTGCTTGAGTTCCACTTCTTGCAATGCGGAACATTATTTTGTAAGGGTAATAATTTATTTAAATAGGAAAAAAAGTGTCCTTTGAAGACATGCAGACAGTCTACAGATTTTAAATGAAGACATAGATGAGCCCGCGTAATGTAGACAATGACCGATCTGCTAGTCTTTCATTTATCATTGATAAGTGAGATTATTATATTTTCAAAGGAAGGACATATTCCTGTGATTGCTAATTCTGAGGAAGCCATGCAAATATGACTGGAGATGTGACAATAAGAGAAGTTGCTGAGCTCAGAGAAACTTGCTCTGTGCGTCTTCACAACTGCCGTGCTTGCCCTTGCTTTTAGTCAAAACAATCAATGTAGACATACTGTTAAATAACAGGAATTAATGCTGGGGCCAAGTAAGCATTTTTCTCTTGGGACCTCCTGTGTATTCCACATTGATGGTCTGATAAACCACATAGTAGAGACAGAATCAAATGCCTTTCTTATTTTAACCATCTGTATGACAAAGGTCAATCTTTTGCTGTATTTATAATAGCAAATATTTAGCAAGTATACTTCGACAGGTAATTGGTTGTCAGAGATATTTAATAATGCTTGTATCTTTTTTACCAGCATGCCTAGACTGACAATTTGGAAACTAGTGGTTGCCAGGGGGCATGTGTGAATGAGTATTTGTAAATGGCCTCAAGCTTGTGGGACCTGTTGAGCAGACACTAAGCTATATTTAATATAGGCTTACCATGGCATATCATTTCATATACTGTATGCATCAGGGTTTCTCAACCTAGGGTTCCTCCAGAGGTTGCTAGGGGTTCCTTGAGCAAAGGGCAATTTTTGCCTCTCAGACAAGTTCCGCACTGACACCATTGATATTTTTATCTATGTGCAAGAGGTTAATTCTGCCCAATGACCACAAGTGTATGGAACATTTTTCCACTGACCATCTCACTAATTTATCATGAGTTTAAGATATAGTCATTTTTATTAGGGGTTACCTAGGATTGGAAACGTATTTCAAGGGTTCCTCTGTGTCGAGAAAGGTTGTGCTACATCCTAATTTTGTCCTCAGTCCTTAACAATGTTCACACTGGTAGTAATTTATACAATATCAATTTGTTTGTGTGGTATTTATGGTGTGCTTGAATACTTTTATTCCTTATTCTGCACTGATAACCAGGATCCACTAAATTGTTACTCACTGGTCTTTTAAATAACTTTAAAGTGGCTCTAAAGCCTAAAGATTTTTTACCTTAATGCATTCCCCGCATTAAATGATAAGTTCACCTTTGGGAACATGTTTCAAGTTCCACCCATTTTTAGGATGGAACATGTAATATGTGCTCACTGCTGCAGCCTCTCCCCGAATTACCTCCTCTAGTGACAATGAGTCGGGAATCTTCTCCCCACACCCACTGCCACAATTTAATATAAAGAGCTCGGGTTCCCCCCTGCCCAGCCTCATCATTCATTCACAGAGTTCTGTGAATGGAAAAACTACAACTGAAACTCTAGATCACTGGTAATCTCTCTAGGTAGTTCATTGATGGTTTCTGTCATTGTGTAATTGCCTACCCATAGGAGGTACGAGCAGATAGCTTACACTGACAGTCTTCAGGAGCCTTGTATTCCACCTGCAATCTGCTGGTTGCGGGTGCAATGCTTTACAGGCGCCTAATAAAATAAATAAATGCACATTTTTTTACCTGTAAAAAGATGTGCATTATTTATTTATTTATTTTTTTTTTTAAGTTGAAGGTAGCTGTCTATAGCGGCTTTGTCCTCTCTCCCTGCTTCTGCTGACTTTGCTGAAGCAGCAGGAGCCATTTGCTCATAGCAAATGGCTTGCTATGGGGGCACAGAGCAGGTAAGTATAACATATTTGTTATTAAAAAAAAAATTAAACTACAATCTCTGTAAAGCTGAACTCCAGACAAAATAAAAATGCAGCATGTATACTTATTTATAATAAAACACATTGAATGACTTGATTGCAACCTCTAATCCCCTATACAGCATCACTTGGATTGGAAAAGGGAGGGTCATCAATAGAAGCCAATCATGCTTTGCTGCATGTACTGTACATGCTCTGAAAAGGAACAACCTTACCAAGGAAGAGAGCAGAGATACTGCCTTGTCTGTCTTTTACTGTTTCTTTACAGTCCATTAGCAGACTTCGGGCGTGGGGGGGGATGACCTAGCTGTGTTACTAAACCCCTGCGATGTAAATCAGGTCACCAGGCTTCTGTACTGTCTTGCAGGGATATGTAAATTGGTGAACAAAAATCCAAATAATTTGGTACCTAAAACAGCTCCCTCATATAATATATAGTACTTAGTTGTTTGCCTGGAGTTTAGCTCTAAACTACTTGAACGGTTTTGAAATAACATTCATTTTTGGGAGTCTGGCATCATACCTTTCAGTGTTAGACCAGAAGTGGCTTACTGTTTGGAAAAAAATCAACTGTGTTCTGTGTGTTCTGTGGATGTAAGGCTGAGTGCCTTTATTTACCAAAGATTATTCACTGAATTTAAATGTCAAATTAATTTAATATAGTCCTAGCAGAACACTAGGATGATGTAAGTAGCAGGCTTGTTGGAGAGAGTTTTTATGACATTTATGTGAACTGCCACATTAAAAAGGAATAAAAGACAAAATGAAGAATGAGCTAAGCCCACTTTGGCATCACAGCTATACTCTTGTGTGCACTGGGCCAGGATTCAAGATGACCTGTCTTACTTAAACATGTAGATACTATACCAGCTGAAACAATAGCACTAAATACCGTTTCAGCACGTGTTTAATTAGCGTTTATGTGTTTACTTCTGTGTGAATGGTAAGAGTCTTAACAATAGGCAATCAGGGGTGTCGTCTGGCCATTGGATTGTAAAACCACGTTTGTGGGCAGTTCTGCACCGGCAAATCACCAGGTGGACTGCAGAACCAGATATCAGCCATGGACATGCTTAGGGCTGAGGAATAGCTTACTGCTTCCCCAGAAGATGCCCAAAAACCCAAAAGGGGCAATTAAGACATTATTCTTTGAAAATTGGTTCTCAGTGGCAGGGGGGAACTCCAAAGAGAGTGTTGCTAACCACACAGGTCAGGGAAGCAGTAGAAGCCAGCAGACACATTGAGCAGAGAGCAGTATCTCCATCACTATGTGGGCACGGTGTTTTACTGTTCTTTACCCCACTGTTCACACTGAAAATCAACTCTCTATTCCCCTACTGGGTACTCCAAATCCCAAAGCAGTGCAGATAGTGATCCTATAGAGGTTCTAGGTTGAGACAAAGATCTACCCACTAATGCTGAAATATCTATCAAACACTTAGAAACTACCTTTCATCAGAACATTAGTGAAATGAAGGTAAAAACAGGGGAGAATTTTTGTCCTGTAAACTAAATGTAAACTTTTTAAGCCTCAAAGAATAAACCAGTAAGGCATGATCACAAAATTGAGGAACGTATACTGCAGCTTGATGACTTTTTAAATAGAAGCCATCTCTCTAACATTTGAATCAACAGACTCCCTGAGGCCAATGAAAAAAAGGATTTAAAGCCCAAACTTAGAGACATCTTGATATCTATTTTGGTGGACACATCAAAGTGCCCTATTGCATTTGACAGAGCCCTGGTCCCTAGAAATAATGATGATATATTTAAGCTGTACAAGTATTCAGACAAGGAAGCTATCACATGGGCTATGAGAAAGAGAAGGTTTGTTTCATTTTTGATGGGGCGCAGTTATACTTCTTTCTTGACTTGTCCAGATGCACATTCATGGTGAGGTGAGCTTTGTGACCCATGCTGGAAGTCCGCAGACAGGACTTTTCACTTTGTTTACTTTTTCGTGCTTAGACTTTCCTATTTCTTACCATTAAATTATAACTAAAGGCAAAACGTTTTTAGTTTTGAATAGGGGGAAATTATTTTAGAACACCTGTCAGTTTTTATTGCTGTCTGTGCCCCTGTTAGGGAGATTCACCTTCTCTATTTGTCCTGTTTACCATTGGCAGTGAAAGTAAAAGATTATTCCAAATTTTGGGTTGTCCCCAGAAAAGTAATAGAGGGGAAATCTTCCAATGGGCACACTTAGTTTGCAGGGATATCCCCTCAATTCCTCTTTCAGCTATGGAACAGGATGTTAAGGTAAATCTCCACATTGGAACAAAGGCAAAAATAAACCTTATTACAGGGGTTATAACCCTCCTTTACTTTATCCAAAATGAGAAAAAAAAAGGTTTTGCCTGTAGTTCTACTTTACCCAGCGACCTCTACCTCCTTTAAGTTTAAACTTTGGAGAGTTTGAGCTTGGTGTTTTTTTTATCTTCTAGCTCTTTCCTGTAATAGCGGACTTTGCATCCCAAATGTGGGATGATATTCCTTCATATCAGCTCTGGGGCAGAAACCTGCTGGTTTATCCTAGTTTCCAGACGTGATAAGTGAACTGGGTGCAGCATGAACATTTGTATTTCTGTTCTTCTTTGGTTGGGTTAGACAACAGTTTCAAGGTGATACAGATTCAATATCACAAAACACAATTCATGGTGTTCTCCTACAGCCAGAACACACCAGGCCAATGTAAGAGAACAGAATTAATCTTGAAACTGTAAGGTATCACTGGGGGGCCCCTCCCTCCTGCCAAGTGCCCCCAGGGCAAGCAGCAAGCAGGCCCCCACCCGAGCTGCTGCTTTGCATGTCCATTCACACACATAGCCATGTCTTGGCCGCACCCCTCTCTCTCCTCATTGGCTCAATGGCTGTGATTGACATCACTGGATCGAGCGGGGGCTCAGGTAAGTATTGGTGGGGCTGCTGCACACTGAAGGTTTTTTTATGCACGAAGGTAAAAAACCTTGAGTCTTTAGGACCACTTTAATAGTGCAGCCTGAATACTGTAAATATGCTCTGCCTAACCACTGGCAAGTTGGCAAACAGCTCAGTCCTGTCTGTGTTGGTGCCTTTTCCTCTGGACAGAGCACTCTTTTCTAAATGGGGGACACATCCACTCCATAAGGAAAAACTTTCCTCTTGGCACAACTCCTTGCATGATGATGGCAACAGTAACACACTATGATGGTCAATAGGCCTGTCACCAAACTGAAACTGTGTTAAATTCCTCCGGGTAACCACCCAGTCCTAGATCTCTCCCCTAAGAGTGATGGTAATGTGGAACAACGTTGCAGCCTCTGCACTAATGTAGGTAACAGAATACTGGAACAACAAAGAAACTGGAACTGCAAGATACCGTAACCGTCCCGTATAGTGATATAGTCTGAGATGCACAGAAGCCAACCACTCACTCTGCAGTAGTAAATCAGCAACAGCACACATGGCCTTAGGCTTTCCAGAACATTCACCCCAAATGCAATACTGCAATCACATGGCTTTCAGCAGCAAAATCCTTTGTAGCTTTCTCCAGGCAGCAGATGGTCTCTCTCCCTGCAGCAGCGTTTGTCTCTCAGGCTCACTCCTCCAGCAGCGGAAACAGCAATAGCAGAGCTTCTGTACACAGTAGCACAGTACTTACAGTGGTTAGTCTCTCTCTGGGGCAGCGATGCATAGCATGTGGTCCAGTACCTCTGTATAGCAGCAGGATGTGTCCATCTCTTTCTCTCCTGCAGAACAGTTTCTTCTGGTTGCTGCCACATGCCTTCTGGCAGCTTTCCCAGCAGGCTCAACAGTAGCAGCCCAAAATCCCTCCACAAGCTTCTGTCAGCTGTCCAGAAAACACAGACAGTTGCTTTCCTTGGGCCTTCTATTCTCCCATCCGGTCCAGTGGGTGGGGAGATCTCTTGCCATCCAATCAGAGTGATTTCCCAGCAGGCTAAACAGCAGTAGCCATGAATCCCTGCCACCTGTGGCTAAAGTCTTTCCAGCCAATCATGTTCCAGATTCCTCCTGGCCTGTCAGTAGTCAAGTGAGAGATGAGCAGTGTAGGAAGGCCCTGCTTAATGAGACAGTGGCCAGATCCTCACAGGAAACCTTAGTTTACTCTAATGTCCTACCTGAGCTTACCCTGCTTTTCATACATTAATGCTTTATAGGTAATTCTTCTACCAGAAGAACAAAGGATGAGCAAAAGCTGTACATCATCCCTGCCTCTCCAGCCTATAGCACAAAAAGTCAACTCAGACAGGCAATATGTAATGGTCAAAGGAATCCTTCATTATCAGAAGGTCACCTTTGCCATGGTTTATGCAACTAATAAGCAGCAGCTCACCTTCTTGAATAAGATTGTTCATGAATTACTTAAGTTCTCAGAGGATGTACTGTTTGTGGAAGGAGATTTCAATGTGAACTTGGATCCTGTACTCAATACCTCCTCCAGGAAATCTATTATGTCATCAGAAGCTTTGAAACACTTTAGAAAAGATTTTGCATATTATGCGACAGTTTACCAGTCCCACTCTAGAACTGATTTGATGTTGCTAGATTATAAATCTTTGGACGTGTTAAAGTTATTCACCCGATTACTTTGTATGACTATGAATCGGTCTTCACACACCTGAAATTTGCAAATTGTTTAAGGAAGTGGACATGAATATTAAATTAAAATTTTCTAGACTATGTAGGTGTGAAGGCTCTAGTACATCAGACCATTCAGGCTTATAAAATATCTTGGAGGAGGTGTCAAAGAGGACTATTTAAGTTGTTCATAAGACTGTGATTAGAGGCAAATTAATGGCCCAAGGGTCAAGGCTTAAGAAGGAGAGGCAGGCCCACATTCCTAAACTAATTCAATGCTTGGAAGAGGTGGAACACAGAGCAGTGGAGGGGAACTGGAGAGTCAACAGTTGATTCAACTGTGTAAGCAACTGTGCACATAGTTGGATCAAAAGTCAAAAGGAAACTTTTTATGGCCCCCAAAGGTTTAATGAACATGAAGTAGTAGTTGCCTGCAAGAGCCCATAAAATGGGTGGATAAACTGTACATTACCAAATTAACCACATCCTCAGGGGATCAGATTGTGTAAATTTCTTGGATAGCGGACAATTGTATGACTAAGATTAGGAGTTATAAAAAAATAGAATAAAACTTCTGGTGCAAGAGAAAAGAAGAGATTCATGATTAGGGATTAATTGGAGGAAATGATATATCCCATTAAACTTTGCATTCTCTAGAACAGGATATTATGGTAGAGGGGATTTCTAAGACGCTAACTGTGATGGGAAAAAGTCTGGGCCTGGATGACTTCACCAGAGCCCATTAACTAAAATTTTCAGAGTAATTATTAGATTGCGTGTGTATACTTTATTTTGATCCAGAAGGGTAGGAAAGTGCCTCCTAAAACCCTCTTGGCTCATAACACACTTTTTCCATAGAAGGAAAAGAATGCCACCAAATCCTAAAACTATAGCCCCATGTCTCTTTTGAACAGGGATGCAAAGATGTTGGTTAAAACAGTCAGAATAAAACCATCATTAACAAAACTGGTACACTGGGACCAAGTGGGTTTTATACCGCAAAGAGAGGCCAGGGTCAGTGTTCAGCAGGTACTTTCCAATTACCACTGGGCACAGGCATGTACTGTATCCTTCCCAGCTAAATTCTACCCACAGATGCTGAAAAAGCTTTCAGTAGGATTGACTGATTTTTTAAAGACAAAGCCCTGCAGCGTCTACATTTTGTGGATAAGATGCTCTTCTTAATCAGCACCCTGTACAGTTGCCCCTCAGTAAGGATAAAAGTCATTAACACTTCTCAGGCCATTTTCTCTTTAAAATGGTACACAATAGGGATACATATTGCCATTATCATTTATATGGAGGGGACAGAGAGCAAGGTTTGTTTTCTCCATATTGCTGAGATATAAAGATACAGGAGGATTTGGTCCGACAGAAATCCAACTTTATTAAAGCAGTCACTCTGTTGGAAATAATAAACTGTAATTTCCATACCTGAGATAAACCATAGGTTCCCCTAGAAACGTCTATGACAGGCTCACCTCATAGTATAGCAAATTATCTGTGTTTACCTTTCCCCTTATACTCTCCACTCTGAGGGAATGGAATACATTGAACAGTAAACATTCCCTTGTTCCTGCTTGCCCCCTTTCCTTTAGCCCCCCATTAGGAGGATTTCCATGGTGAGAGTAGGAGATGGGGGGCAAAAGAGGTGGGGAGAGCAAGGGGGAGGTAAGATGGGGTGACACAATTGACTCAGCCACAATTGACTGATTGTTTACACAATTGACTCCCAAAGGGCACCGTCTCAGCTCATCTTAGGTTCAATCGCAAAGCTTATTCTCCCCACAATCAATCAGCCAGCATCTGAGCTTACTCATTTTTTTTTAAATCTGATGCTGGTGCCCAGTGCCCCTTCCAGAATTCAACAGCATTTTAAATTTGCAACCTTTCCACAGGCTCAATGTGCACAATCTCATTGATTATGGGCGGACACATTCAGTTGCCAGCTCACATCTCCTACCACCAACTAGCATACCACCATCACAGAGCTGAGGAGGTGTTTCAGAGCACTCCCCTTGACTCTGTGCTGGTCTGATGGATGGTAGAATAGAAAAGTAAACATATATAGATGGTGCATGTGGGTGGATAAGCTTAACAACTAATAGTCCATGAGCAGGAGTAGCATGAAAAAAGTCCCAGCAGTTCCTTGAGAATGGACCACACACTGATGGCAGCTTCTCATGGACCAAAGCGGCAACACAAGAACAAGAGAGGACACCGATTTGGGTGTAGCATAAAAATACAAGTTTATTGAAAGCATACAAGTGGTGACTCACAAGTGATGACAAGTGATGTCAGTGCCAAGAAGAACAGGAAGAGTGTGTGGCTTAGCCACTTCTAGCCGGTGAGACCCTGTGTTCCATGGCTCACTGTTTGTTCCTGCTTCCAGATCTCCCCAGCAGCTCATATGAGTGATATGCACATGTATCCTGCTCAAATGTGAGTTGCCACTTGTATGCTTTAAATAAATCTGTATTTGTATGCTTCGCCCAGATGAGCACCCACTTTTGTTCTTGGCTAGAGTAGGAAAAAATGTTAGGCAGGTGCAGACAGCATTGGGACATCATTGGGATGTAATGATTTACAAAGCAGATTTTTCTGGATATTCTTATGACCATTCAAATCCAGATGTTTTCTTTCAGAAGCTGTGTTTCGCTTGTAGAAAGCATTCTAGGCAAAATGGCAGAAGTTCTTCAGGGGTGGACCCTTATTGCCAGACATGATTCATAGATTTAAAAAATTACCACTTTGTCAAAGAAAGGTGAAATTTCACTCCACCAGCAACAGACTATTAATATATCATATTTTCACTGAAGGACTTAGGCTGCGTTTACACTAGCTTTGTCAGCAGGCGTCAGACAGGAGTTTGGGAAGCGTTCTTAACGCTTCTCAAACGCCTATGAAAATTCTGTACATGGCAGCACACAGTTTCAGTTCACACTGAAGCGTTAACGTTGCGTCACGGCAAAACTGGCGCCTCATGTTGAGTCAGGAGGAGTTGAAGCCTCCCATTCAAGTCTATGGTGCCACTCCTCAAACGCCTGGCAGACGTTTGCAGTGCGTTTGCGACGCAGTTACAAGGCGTTTGCGGAGCGTTAATACCATTTACCTTCATTAAAGGAGTTTGTGGTGCAGTTTTAACGCTTGGCAAACGCCTATCAAATGCCTCAAAACCACGCAGTGCGTTTGGGGAGCATTTGAGGAGCGTTAAAAACGCTTCCCAAACACCTGTCAAATGCTATAGGATCGTTTAGCAAGAGTTAGAAATAAAGTCAAGTGTGAACGAGCCCTTAGTTGACCTTCGTATCTGTGATCTTCAGATTTCAGGTACTGAGCATGGAAAAGCCTAACGAGAAAGGTCCAAGAACCGCTACTTCTGATGTTCTTTAGGCTTCGCTGAGTAAACCATTCTAACATCCCCATAAGCAAATGTACTTCTGTCAAAATTTCTGTTATGCTGTTTTTTTGGCAAAAAATGGGTTAACAAGAGTAGATGCAATAACCATCTAATAGAAATGAGGTGTATTTACATTCTCTGTCAAGTAATACCATGCAAAATAATAATCTCTCTACAAGCTGAATTACCCTGCCTAGACCCATACATCAGTAATATATGCAAAAAGACTTTCCATTAAGGCCTCTAGCTTCTCTGTAACAATAGCACCTACTAAAGTGTCACAGGCCACAGCGGCCTTTTCTAAAATAAGCAGAAGCGTATATATTTCTTAATGTGTTGGAATTAGACACCGCATTACAACAACAGATTATCTGGAATATAGACATTTTCCCCTTTCCATCTCTCTTCTAGGTATGGTTATTACATTTGCATTTTGTGTGGGACACTGTGCATTATGTGTAATAGAATATGTGTCAAACTCAATGGCATGATAAAGTAATCTCATATAATACTGATGAATATTTTGTTCACACTTGCTGGTTTCATGCAATGTCTTTTTTCCAGATGGATAAACTATTGCCAAATGATTTCCTGCTGTAGGCTCTGCATTGTGTATCTCTTTACCATGCACTATTTCTATGGACTGGATAAACTGGCTATTAAATTTAATTACAGCCCGAATGACTGCACATCTTGATTTTTCTTTCCCTTCCCTGATCTCATTTCCTCTTGATGGGCTGCATTTTGCCCAGGTCTTTCAGGATTAAATAAAATAAATCTGAAGAATGTACAGGCTCACTTACTGGGAGGAATGTCTTAACGGGCACAGAGGCGACTGTTAACCTGCTACCCCCAGACTCTAGAAAAAAGAGTATTTCAGAAGCCATTGCTTTGCATTGATAAATCTTGTGACAGAAGAGTCCTTAACCTGCACACTCTCATCACAAAGCTTTGATTTTTATCAGCTGCCATGGCCGGGGTTTTATATGATGGAAATGACAGCTTTATACGCAGTAAGGAGGGGAAAGTAATTGTTGGTGAAGCTGTTTCAATGCATCCATCTTGCTCTGAACTTGACACGGCAAGACCTCTACAACTACACATAGGCAAGTTTATACCTAGTGCCATCATAATCATAATAGGCCCAATATCTAGACCACTTACTCACATAGATGGATGTTGCCTATACCAGAGTATTAACTGTCCAGTTTCTGCTGCAGTGCAAATGTTTCCCTTGTAAAATGAAGAAAGCCTGGACTGGATGCATTTAGAGCATGCAGCACAGCTAATCACTAGGAATTAGAACCATAACAAAGCCTCAGATTTAATAAAAAAGGTTTAAAGTCTTAAAGTATTACTGAAGCCAAAACTTTTTTTTCGATAGAGTATGGAGTTTTTTAATTGCTTTTTTGTTGTCTATGTCCCATTGTAAAGCTCACCTTTCACTTCCTGCCTCAGAGACACAACAAGATGTAGAAGATGTAAGGGAAAGCTCACCAAAGTAAGAGGATATCCCTTTTAATTACATTTTTTAACAGTTGTGACCAAAATAGGTATCTTCAGGTTAAGGTTATGCAAGAATTACCCTCACCTCCTGGTCCAATAACAACTTATAATGTTGGATTTCCCATCAATTTCTAGGATGACAATGGTGACTAGATTAAAAAAAAAAAAGACTAAATATTTCTAGGCTGCATACAGTGCTAAAAATTTGAAAAAAAAAACGTTAACATTATACTACACTCTATCCAAAACTAGAATAAACACCGTCACTTGTTGAAGGCTGGTAGCTCAGATAAACTTCATTCTGCTCTAGCAAAGTTCAGATTGAATGATCGCAATGCTTATTAGCTTTTATTGAACTGACCTATGGATAAATAGCGTCTGCTAATTATCGTGCCTGCCTAATGAAGTAGGAATGAATGAACACTAATAAATGAGGGATGTATCTAGTAATTCCTCCAGTTCACACCTGGCATATTCCCAGTTTCATGAAGTGAATGCTTTCAAATTAATATGCTGTTGTAGACAATTATAGTGCATTATTAATTTGCCAGTTATTCTAAACAGTAAACTGCAGCTGAAAACCTTTGGTGTTCAAAACAGATACACTCATTGGCCACTTTATTAGGTGCACCTTGCTAGTACCGGCTTAGACCACCTTTTACCTTTAGAACGGCCATAATTTTTCATGGCATAGATTCACCAAGGTGTTGGAAACATTCTTCAGAGATTTTGGTCCATATTGACATGAGTTATTGTTGCCTTTCTATCGTCTCGAACCAGTCTGTCCATTCTCCTTTGACCTCTGACATTAACAAGGCATTTTCGTCCACAATACTGCTGCTCACTGGATATTTTCTTTTTTTCAGACCATTCTCTGTAAGCCCTAGAGATGGTTGTGCGTGAAAATCCTTCTTCCCCATTCTGATGCTTGGTTTGATCTTCAGCAAGTCATCTTCACCACATCTAGATGCCTACATGCATTGAGTTGCTGCCATGTGATTGGCTGATTAGTGATTTGTGTTACCAAGCAATTGAACAGGTGTACCTAATAAAGTTGCCATTGAGTGTATAAAAGACGGCAATTAATGATGTTTTCTATTCATTAACATACCTGAACTTATCCTGATATCAGCCTGTTATCCACTGCACAAAATTGGGAGTGAGTTAGTGATTTGTGCCAATCAACCTCACTGCAATGCACATGTGGTGATAGAAGGTGAGGGATGACTTTGTTAGTTTGTTGCTGCTCCTTCATTGTCCATTAAGCAGAGTATGCTATTGTAGTGTAGGTCAGGAACAGTGCTGTCCAATGTGGAATTCACAAGATTGACTGAACAGATTACCAAATTCTTAGGCAGGTAATGTTTCCCAAGTGTGTATTTCTGGTTTATTTTTAGAGGTTTTAAAAGATTTTTTTAACAAAGCTGGAACTCCAGGAATCAAGCCACTTTGTAAAATGTACTGACAAATTATGAGTGAAGTCCAACAAGATGTACCTCATGGACTTATGTCTTTAATTTACATCTGACACTTTTATGAAGCTCTGGGAGTACAGCTGTAGCTTAGTACACAAAGCATCTAAGCCTGCCCCTCCCCTCTGCTGTTCATTCACAGAAGCCTTTATATTTTGTGAATGAGTTCAATAATACAAATCACTTTGTTAATGGGGGGGGGTGCAGAAACATCGACTGTAGATGCTGGAGCTGAGACCAGAAGGTCCAGCATCGGAGAGCCAGAAGTTTATCAATAGCTATGCTTATGGCTCTCAGGCAAAATATTGGTTGTAATTTAACCCCTTGGTACTGAGCATACTCAAATTAACGGCCCCACTGCAATGGGCTTTTTTCCATGGGGCCACTAATTTGCATACCTGTCTTCGTGCTGGGAGTGCACCACACGGTATGCTCCCAGCACAAAGACGGGTGTCAGTGACAGCCCCAGGTCCTGTTCTAATGATCGGGACCCGGAAACTCCCGATTCCAGGATCACTGTGAAAGCCTCTGATTGGATATCACAGTGAGCAGTCACTGTAAAGAGAAAATAAAGTGTTTGTAAAATAATAATAATAAATAAATTAAAATAATAATATAAAAATAAATAAATAAAAATACAAAGATCTAGGTTTGATCTAGGTCAGTGCCAGGGTTAGTGTTTGGGTCAGGGTCAAGGGTCAGGGTCAGTATTTTTTTTTTTTTTTAAATGTTTATATTAGTATCAGTGGCAGGAGAAAAAACAAAACAAAATGCACACTATTGTTTCTGGGTCATACTACAGGTACAAACAACAAGTAATATACACATATGTGGTATCACTGCGATCATTAGGAGCAGTAGAAATTATTTTGGGTTGTTCTTTGGTGATTGGTTATGGTAGTATCAAGAAATATACAACTACATTTTTTAAAAAAATGTTTTTTATTTTACTATTTTGTGTAATTTTTTTCTTTGATAATAGAAAAAAATCAGGAGATATTCATTACCATTTACCACGAAATTAAATCCTAATTTATCCTGAAAAAAAACAAGGTATAATCCAGCTGGATGCACAAAGTAGTTGTGATGATATGTACAGTTTTGCTAACACATGTCAAAGTTGCAAAATTGTGCTTAGGCTTTAAGATTTGTTTTACCCTCAGGCATGAAGGGGTTAAAGAGATCCACAAGGAGGCATGTATTGTACCTAGTTGGACTTAACCCCTTGTAATCTAGCACATTTTGCAAAGTGGCTGAATTCTGGGAGTTCAGCTTTAAATTCAATTTATTGAATATTCAGGTATTTGTTCAATGACCATGATGTTATTAGTTCCTATTGAATTGATCCTAAAAATTGTTCTATGGCTCCTTTCACTGTATATATGTGACAGGACAGCTCTGAAGTCCAGTCCCACCTGATACTGAATATTGTTTGCTAGCAAAGTAATTCTTATTATAAACAGTATTATTTCTCTTACTCCATGTACAGGTTCTCAGATTATGTATTATGAACCATGGTGAATAAACTTGTACACATAGCATATGTTTATCAAAGGAATGATTTGCAGGCCACTCTTGCTAATAATAACCACAAAAATAATAATAATGGTGGTTGTAGATGTTATAGTCATCAGTAGCAGCAATTACAGTATAATCTTTAAATTGTCCAGTAATTAAGTATGTATTTGTACCGTTCATTAGAGCAGTTACATGACCTAGTTAATGCCCCATCCTTAACCCTGTGTCCCTTGTTCCCTTTCACATTTTCTTTGAAGGGGTTGTGTATAGTTAGGTTATGTTCTGATGATGGGGAATCTTGTGTAACCATCTGTGGTTTTATGAAAATATCTGTAATTATTATGTACCGTATTTTTCGCTCCATAAGACGCACCTGACCATAAGACACACCTAGGTTTTAAAGGAGGAAAACGAGAAAAAAAATATTCCTTACCAATGGACTGCAGACATAGTACAAGAGGTGACCAGAGACTGCAGACATACTACAGGAGATGACCAGAGACTGCAGACATACTACAGGAGATGACCACAGACTGCAGACATAATACAGGAGATGACCACAGACTGCAGACATAATACAGGAGATGACCAGAGACTGTGGAAATACAACAGGAGACCGTCAGAGACTGCAGACATAGTACAGGAGAGGACCAGAGACTGCGGACATAGTACAGGAGATGACCAGAGACTGCAGACATACTACAGGAGACTGTCAGAGACTGCGGACATAGTACAGGGGATGACAAGAGACTGCAGACATAGTACAGGAGATGACCAGAGACTGCAGGCATACTACAGGAGACCGTCAGAGACTGCAGACATAGTACAGGAGATGACCAGAGACTGCAGGCATACTACAGGAGACCATCAGAGACTGCAGACATAGTACAGGGGATGACCAGAGACTGCAGACATAGTACAGGAGATGACCAGAGACTGCAGGCATACCACAGGAGACCGTCAGAGACTGCGGACATAGTACAGGAGATGACCAGAGACTGCAGGCATACTACAGGAGACCGTCAGAGACTGCAGACATAGTACAGGGGATCACCAGAGACTGCGGACATAGTACAGGGGATGACTAGAGACTGCAGACATAGTACAGGGGATGACCAGAGACTGCAGACATAGTACAGGAGATGACCAGGGACTGCGAACCTTTGGGGAGCGAGTACCCAACTTTGACAGGTACCCGCTCCCACTTCTGTGGAGTTGTCCTCCCCCCCCCCCGTAGTCTTCTGGGACATGTGACAGGTCCCAGAAGACTACAGGGCCATTCACAAAGTGCGGCGCTTCTCGCACATGGGCAGTGGGCACCTGGCTGTGAAGTCGCAAACTGTCACAGCTGGGTGCCCACACTAAACATGCCGACGACATCAAGAGAAGACGGTGAGGACACCGCTGGATCGAGGAACAGGTAGGACCACTGGAAGTCTGCAGGTTCTGCTGCACAGAGCTGAGCAGCTGGCCCGGTATTCTAACACAGCGGCAGCGGGAATACCGGGCCGGCCGCTCCATATTCGCTCCATAAGACGCACAGACACAGGGGGAAACAGTGCGTCTTATGGAGCAAAATATACGGTATATTGTTCGGTTTCACAATCCTCATTAATATATGTGTTTGTATGCGACCATTGTCCTGTATTTTATATGAAAATGAAACAGAATTGAATCATCTTTGTTGATTATGTTGATTAAGTGTTCTTATGAAGAAATAAAATTGACATGAAAAGATTAAAATATATCGGCTATCTATGTCTATGTTGATGTTAACCTGAGCTGAATAAACTCAGTTGAGTAGTAAACTATTTAGTTGACCTGGAATGACAAAACCCATCATGTTTTGTCTTTTTGACAAGGGCTGTAGGTATATAACAGCTGGAGTCATAAACTGTTCCAGATATAGACTAGTAAATTGCTGTATGATGATTAAGCCTATAATGAAGATTGCCGTTAGATTCAAGTGTATTTTATAAAGTAGGTATGACGTCATTGTAAACACCTTAATATACTGTATCTTTTCAGCAAAAATATCTAGCTAACTCTCTTAAATTGTTGCTTCTGCAGAACTCCAGTGCTGATCACCGTGTTCGGCTAGACCTTGGGCTTTGGGATAAATTTAGTGAACTTGCAACAAAGTGCATTATTAAAATAGTGGAATTTGCAAAGAGGTTACCTGGATTTACCAGTTTGACCATTGCAGATCAGATCACGCTTCTAAAAGCAGCATGTCTGGATATTTTGGTGAGTTTTGCTGATTATTTTACCTTTTCTAATTTGTTGTACTAAATGTTTCAGCTATGGCTATATTCATATCTCTGTATTGTATCATGATTGAGTAGAAAGTCTGCATGTTATCTATCAGCATTAATATAGAAATGTTAACAGCAAGAATTTCATGGTTTGACTGAGGGAGTCCATCAATGGCTGCCACAAAAAGAATCACAAACCAAAAACCCTATGTATATCATTTTTAATATTCAAACCAAACTTCCCCCATCCATCCATGATTCCATGCTTTATTTTGCTGAGAAATCACTTTAAAAAACAACCCCTAGCATTTCTGGATGTGGCCATCTTGAGTAAGGGCAGATGATTGATGTAGCATTTACTTCCTGGAATCCATCTACCCTTAGCTTAGGCATGCAGGCAGAAGGGTGTACTTATCTGAGAAAGCCCCTCCTCTCCTTCTGAAGACTCCTGGGATGTATGATATCATTTGTCTAGGCTTAGAAACCAGGAAGTAACTGACGAAATGTAAAAAAAAAAGTTTAAAACAAGTAAATATGATATACTTTCCTATGTGTTTATTAATGCTAGCAGCATAAGGTTTACAAATAACCAATTTTGACTGAGCGAGTGAAGCTCTGCTTTAACACTCAGAAAGAATCAATTTGATGAAACAGTGTTGAGGCACAGATTTGTACCTCTACCGAAGGCCCAACTTGTTATCTTGATATGTCAGTTTCTAATATCACTAATATCGATGTTATTTACATTTCTACTTTGAATAACTGACCCCATCTGTGACTAAAAACCGGGAAGTCTTTACCTACTGTCATAAGGGTTGAAATACAGACTCAGTGCACTTTAAAGAGATGTGGAATGGTACCTAGAACTATTGTATTCAGTAGGGAACTCCCTCGGAAGAAATCTGTTAAGTACTCCCCTCAAGCAGATATTTCTTTGAAGTCTTCTGTTTCATACTTGCTTCAAGTGGCCATGTGCTATTGCCTTGTGTTCAGTGCTTGCTTCAATGAAACATGTGCTATAGCCTTCCTTCTTTTTATTCAGTTCATTGAGCAGTTACTGTATGTCTTCTACCTTCTGTTAAATGATTACCCTGAGCAGACATGTTCTTCTGCCTTCCGTGTCATCCTAGGTGGTCATGTCCTACTACATTGCCTTCAACATTTGCCTGAGCTGGACATGTCTTACATCTGTCTATTCATTGCTGGCAAGAGGCAGATGTGTTTAACTGCTTTCTTTAGGTGGCCATGTCCAACTGCCTTTCATTTTATGTTTGCCTGAATCAGACATGCTCAGCTGCCCTCGGTTTAGTGCATACCTTAGACAGAAAGGTGCTGTTTAGGACTCATCAACATGGGCATCCTAAATGTCTAGTGTGAATTCCGCCATACAAAAGCATTACATGTTTTAAGACGCATTTAAAAATTAGCTCCAAAAGCATCCATATGCAAGTATTTTGATGCCCATCTGCATAAGGCCTTACTGTTCTCATCCAGCAGGCATATTCTACTGTCCATTGCTTTCTCCTAGTCGGCATGCAGCTTTAACCCATGTCCATCACAATACATTTACTAAGTGGAATATATATTTCAAATGAAGCATGAGCACTAGGCTCATGCACTCTGCTACTGTAATAGGCCAAACATGCAATAAATACATATCCATGTACCAATACCTACATTTTTTGAGGTGTAATGCAAAAAAGTGTTGAGCATTTGTGTTACTGTGGATTATGCATAATGGTTATCATAAGCAAGATGGTGGCTATGCACAATATGTGTAAGCATCATGTTCAAGTGAATAGTAATGGTGAAGCACTTAATTTGGTATTATTAAGTCATTTATTGCAATGAACAAAAGTTGTGTTAACGTTTATGTATACTTTACGGTTATAAGATTTAAATTTCCTGTGGTGATTTTAGCTAATAGATGCTTTCTGGTTGCTTTGGATTAGTGTTGTTTGTGCTGTCATATACAATAAGTCTGATAGTGCCTTTTAGGCATTTTTATTATTCATACAAGGTAATTTTATTCAGATTATCCATATAGGGAACTGTGGTCTTTGCTGGAAAGCTGTTTTAGTGATAATGGTCAAACTGGCAAATACTTTAGATAGGAATATTTGGAAGATTCTAACCTTACTAAAAAAGTAATTGTTATTGCTGTTGTCTCTATTTGAGATATTTTGACTCTGTACCTGCCCCAATGACAGGGGCAGTGAGAGGAAATCTTTCCAACCTCAGATATCAATAAAAACCTAATAAAATATCAATGAAGAGAGCACTTGAGTATACAATGGAGGGGTGAGCCTTAATGACAAAAGGTGGGTGGATCAATGTAGATAATGGATGCGTACATTATTTAAAGAGGCCAACTCATTTTGGACAATTAGTGGCCCCTTTATACACTGTAGTTGCCCTGAAAAACTTTAGCTAACAATAAGCACAACAATGATCAAAATTGATCGCTCTGCCTTTGATCATTGAGGTTTGCTAAAGTCAGTATAGCACTCAGTATACTGACTTTAGATTTACTTTCTACTCACTTGCATTGCAAGCTACCTGGTTTCCTTCTGCTACCTGACAGACCTTTTTTTACCTAAATATACCAGTTTTTAGTTAAATCAAAGACACCCAATCCCGTTTGTCTAAATCAAGTAGTTACATTTCTTGGCTGTATGTAATGCAATTCCTATGCTCATACATGTGTTGTGAATATCAAAATATGATGCATTTACTGACTCTTCACTCTAGATTTTAACGTGAATGTTTCAAGCCATTTCCTGTAAGAAGCTTTTCTATAAAAATAAAGAATTTAAAAAAATCAAAGACACCCACCAGCAAAGGACTTTAAATGTACCTAAGAGGCAGGTTATAATAGCCCAAAAATATAATTACAAAAATATCTAATAGATCTAATAGAGCAGGTAGATGTTTAGTTCTGTATTCTTTTTTCATTTTTTGTGGAACCTGCCTAGGCTGTTTGAGACAGGTTTTGGCCACAAGTATCAACGACCCGATTTTAAATCTATGAAGTCCATAAATCAACTGATTTTGAATATGCACACTGTTAACCACCCAGTCCTGGAGAATTGATGACAGACCGCAAAACAAGTCAAGAAAATGGTTGAAACAAATACTAGTGGATTTGAAATTTCAAGTTTCTATGCATGCACTTTGTGTATTTTATGAAATGTAAAATTATTTTATTAAGGAAGAAAGAATATATTTTAAGTATGTACATTTTATGTTGTAATTTTGGGTTATAATCTTCCTTTTGGGTATGTTTAAAGTCACCTTATTGCTGGTGGGTACCTTTCATCTAATTCATTTTTTGGGATGGTACTTTTGAAGGCGTAAGTAGGTTTTGACTTGGATTCCAATTCTTCTTACTGCAGTTTTTAATTAATTCCATAAATTGTTACGTTTACTATCCATTGGGGTCTTTTGATGCAAGTAAAATTGAATTTGAAAAAAGTACAGTATAGTGAAAAACACCAACCCTCTCTAGTTTGAGTCTAATAATTATAATGATTAACAGCCCCTGAGGTATCCTGTAACCTCGAAGGATCATAGTATCTGTTATTAATCATGGTCTGAGTTAAAGATAAAAAAATCAAACACATTTTCCTCTTAGAGCATAGTGACAATGTTGCCCTCCACTTCATCTCAAGTCAGGAGCAATAGGGGATAAGCTCTCATGTCTGACATTGATATATGGCGTAAACAGAGGAACAGTGTAAAGCTATCCTCTGATCTATTGAGACTGCCCTGAGGTCTTCTGTCCCTGTGAATTCATTCATACTGTATGCTCTTATCACAGGCCTTGTGTGTGTGGTCTCTCTCCACAAGACATAACTATATATCACTGATTGCATGCCTGTCATTATTACATTATTACGATAAGTCAACGCCGCCTCCCCATTAATCTGATACTGCATGCTGTGATTTATTGGGTAAACTACTCTTTTTTTCCACACTTCTCTGTTGTCACTGTATTTGAAGTGAACAGCATGTGGACAAGAATACTCAAAAATCGAACTTGCTCACATCATGCCAGCATGAGGGTCATATTCATACTATAATCTTCAACAATGTATCTATTTATTGCTCTAGTTGCCTTACTAATTGGAGCCTCCTAAATATGTTATGATTGTTTCAAAACTACAAAATGTGGTTATTATTAGTAACATTTCATTCATCATATGTAAAAATTAGCGCCACTCAAAAGCTTCCCATTTGTGCTTCCTTCAGTTCTCTTCCCACAATGGGTGCCAGCCCCTCTAGGAGCACATCTCACTCTATGGAACAATCACAATAGCAAAATTAGAGGGCACACACCACACAGATCAACCAGTAACATGTACAAATCTGGAACATTGCTGCACTCATTGGTATCTTTATTGAAGCATTAAAATGTCACAAGTATGACCGACACATTAAAAAGGTGACACAATTCATGCTAAATTCAGCGCTTACTCAATAGAGGTTTGAGTAAGCACTAAATTTAGAGCAAAACATGTCACCTTTTTTTGATGTTCCTGTCATACTTGTGATGTCATTTTAATGCTTCAATAAAGATACCAAAGAGTGCAGAAAATTCCGGATTTGTGCATGTTATTTGAATCTAACAAACGAGCTGTGCAGCACCCTGGGATCCAGTTCACAACATGTGAGAGTCGGTCACTCACCTAGAGCGGCATTTTTTTTACTTTACATACTGTAGATCAACCACATCTGCCGGTGAACTAACAGAGGTTTCAGCTACAGCTCCTGCATCTTGGCTATACGTTTCACCCAGATTGGGCTTAGTTAGATATCTGTGAGATATTGTTGTCATGCAGCTTATTTGTGTTTCACTTCAATCTTTAGATGTTCTTCATTTCTGCTGTTTGCGCCCTAAACCTGTCAACTTGTCGCACATTTATACCAAATAATTTCTATCATATGACAGGTTATTCATCATATATGGCAGTACACAAGTCCTGCTAAAAAAAAAAAACCCTTCAAAAAACTTTGGTAGCAGCATGATAGTAAAGTGTCTGAGAGTAATGTAATGAAAAGTAATTCTAAAACTTCCAAAGTATTTTGGTTCTAATTATTCTGGAAGGCGGAATGATAGATTACTGTATTAGACTCAAAAGCTGGCTCAGAGTACAGGCAAGGGTATTGCAAAGGGGTAAGACTACAGGAACTGTAGTTAGGTGTCAAAGTGGTTAACCCCTTAATGCCGGCGCCTCCCGCACCTTTAAGGGGTTTCTGACGCCGGGAGGCGGGGCAGGGTTTAGGGTCATGTGACCGCCGTAATTGGCTGTCATGGCAGTCACATGATCGGAAAGGTCCCGATCGCAAGGAGAGATCGGGACCTTTCCGTGGGACTCCGTCACTTGCTGGGAACGCGCAGTGTGCTCACTCTAAGCACATGTTTGTTTACAAATGGTACGCAAATATGCGGCTGCTCGGCTTCAAGGCCCAGCCTCCGAGAGGTCGCATATTTGCGTACTGTCATCATTAAGCGGTTAAAGGATAGCTTTTCCTGCGGGGATTGGTGAGGAATAGGAATCATACGATTCTCCTGAAATCTGTTGGATTCTACCGAGCACAGCCATTTTCTCCAGCCTGCCTGCACTGCTGACCATTGTTTGAAGTGATCACCTCCTCCCTGTCCCGGGATGAAGATCCTGTAGTATTTTCTGTGCCATCCATGCATTCTGTGCTGTGTGTGCACTTCAGCAACTAGTGATTGGACTTGGAGGGGGGAGGATCTCCTGCTTCTCAGGCTGGAATTTCATTAGGAGGAAATCTGACATAGAGCACAGGAAGTTCTCGGAAGGAGGACACACGGAGCTGAATCTGCAAGCTCCCTTTGGGAGCCATCTGCATTCACAGAGCAGCCTTTCCCAGTGTGGCAACACTTCCTAGCAGTGAGGGGTACCTGACCAGATCTGACCAGACCCATATAGGATCCTTGATGTCCTGTGGCTACCAACTTTTATGCGCATTGTGATTGCGTATCTGGTGAGTGCGCAACCTTTACATAATATATCACCTCATTCACGGATCCTAGCCACTGGATTTTTGAAGATCATATGGGATCTCATCTGCACTTGCACTATGGACTGTTTTTGTTTTAGCACACAACACTCATTTGTCACTATTCAGTGACTTTTTTATCTGCACTTTGTCACTTCATTTATGTGATTCATTGTATGTATTATATTGCATTTATACATGAAATTTACTTAGCTGATCATTTTAGCGCTGCACCCTATATTGTTTGGTTAAAGGATAAGTTCACCTTTCAAGCAGAAATAATAGATGCACATTTTTTTGCAGGTAAAAAATTGTGCATTTATTATATTTGCTTGAATGAACTTGCACCATTGCACCAGTGATCAGTAGATTGCTGGTGCCATGCAGGTCTCCTGCAGATCTGTCAGTATATCTGCTTGGCCGTACGGGATGTACTGGCAAGCAGATATACTGACATGAAGAATCAATGAACTACCACGGTGCTGCACAGCCACTGAGGCTGTCGGAACTTGTAGTTCATTCATTCAGGAGTCTTTAAATGAATGATGTGGCCTTACTGCTGTCACAGAAAGGGGGGGGATCAGGCGATGGCTGCAGCACTGGGGACATGTTATATGTTCCACCCTAAAAATGGGTAAAACATGATCCCAAAGGTGAACTTATCCTTTAACCCTTTGGCCCCGGCACCTCCCAGCTCTTTAAGGGTTTCAGAAGGCGGGTCAGGGTTTTAAGGTCATGTGAGCGCCGTTATTCACGTCACAGCGGTCACATGATCGGGAAAGGTCCCGATCGAAAGAGGAGATTGAACCTTTCTGTGAGTACCGGACATGTGTGCTGGGAGCATGCAGGGCGCTTGCTCTCAGCCCATAAGTATTTCTTAATTGCACGCAAATGTGCGGCCACTCGGCATTAAGGCCCAGACGCCGGAAAGCCGCACATTTGCTTGCGGCCGACAAGGAGAGGTTAAACCAACGAGTTCAAAGAATATTTAAAGTGTAAATCCAGAAAAACTTGCTTTGGATAGAGTGTTCTCTCTGTACCTGCGTAGGTTTCCTCCCACACTACAAAGAAAAACTGGTAGATTAATTGGCTCCTATCTAAATTGACCCTAGTGTATGAATGTGAGCTAGGGACTTTAGATTGTACGCTCTATGAGGGAAGAAACAGATGTGACTGTGTAATTAAATATGTAAAGCGCTTTGTAAATTGAATGCACTATATAAGTACCTGTAATGAATAAATACTGGGAGAACGGATTGCAATAAATCCCTAACAAAAGTTCTAACCCTTCCTGCGCTTTATCTTTTAAAAAAAGGACTGGATTTCTTCTTCAAGCAGTGGCTGAAAAAGTCTTGACTTTAAAAGATAAATTTGATTTAAACAGACATTATATTCATGGGATGAAAAATAGCGTGTTTCATGTACAACACAGAAACCATATCAAAGCACATAAATACTACCTATTAATTATCTTCATTCAAGGACTTTTGAAGCTTATTGATGGAAAGTCATCACTGATTCAAGGGATCACAAGAATCACATAACATTTTCTATAATTGCATGATCCTTGTGACATAGCTATAGAGAAATCAATACAGAAACAAGCAGATAAGAAGAATAATTTGCATAGGAATATAAACATTTTTCCTGAAATAACTGGAGTGTTCTTATGCCTGGGCAAAATAAAAGAAACATGTTCAGTAAATTTCCCAATGTCTTTTTAAAAATGCTTCAAATGCACAAATTATTATTATTATGCAGTATTTATATAGCGCCAACAGTTTGCTCAGCACTGTACATTACAATGGGGGACAATACATGAGACAGTACAGTAACAATACAGTGTGAAACACGAGGGGTTCGAGGGCCCTGCTCCTTGGAGCTTACAATCTAGGAATATACCGTACCCCTTCTTTGATCTTCCAGAAATCAAGTGAGCTCTTAAAGTGATACTAAACTGAGTGTGTATTGCCATCATTCATTCACATAAATCATATATATTATGCCAGTGTATTTTATTTATTTAATATACTCCAAGTACCTTATTCCTGCAACTTTGTGATGTAGTTTTTCCCTGTTCTTTGGCATTTGCAGGGATAGATACTTGGGAGGGGCTTCTATCACTGTATCACTGATGTATACTGTCAACAGTATGTGTCTGTACAGCCCTGAGTGGTGCTGCGCCGGTTACATAACTTAAAAAAAAAAACTGTTTCAGAAGAGCAATTCAAATTAAATTATAAATATCAAAAAGCTGTTTTACAGCTCCCTCTAAATCTTTATTGGACATCACTTGTGTATTTTTTGTGCATTAATATGGTTTAGACAGAAGATGATTGACATCAGACAATTTTGTTTTGTTCAGACAGTATCTGCATCAAAGTTTACTCTTTTTTTTACTTTACAGGTATTAGCAATTATATTTGATATACACTATATTGCCAAAAGTATTGGGGCACCCTTCCAAATCATTGGATTCAGGTGGTCCAATAACCTCCATGGCCACAGATGCATAAAATCAAGCACCTAGGCATGCAGACTGCTTCTACAAACATTTGTGAAAGAATGGGTTACTCTGAGGAACTCAGTGAATTCAAGCGTGGTACAGTGATAGGTTGCCACCTGTACAATAAGTCCATCCATGAAATTATGGTATTATAACAAAGTGGAAGCAACGGGGAACAACAGCAACCCAGCCACAAAGTAGTAGGCCACATAAATTGGGTGGGGTCAGCGCATGCTGAAGTGCACAGTGCCTAAGAGTTGCCAACTGTCTGCAGAGTCAATAGCTAAAGACCTCCAAACTTCATGTGGCCTTCAAATTAGCACAACAACAGTGCGTATAGAGCTTCATAGAAGCACGTCACCACTGGACTCTAGAGCAGTGGAGACGTGTTCTCTGGAGTGATGAATCCATTCTCTCTGGCAATTTGATGGACGTATCTGAGTTTGGTGGTTGCCAGGAGAACGTTACTTGCCTGACTGCATTGTGACAAGTGTAAAGTTTGGTGAAGGGGGAATTACATTGTGGCATTGTTTTTCAGGGATTGGGCTTGACCCCTTAGTTCCAGTCTAACACTTAAAGCGTTAGCATACCAAGACATTTGGACAATTTCATGCTCCCAACTTTTTGGGAAGTTTGCGGATGCCCCTTCCTGTTCCAACATGACTGCGCACCAGTGCACAAAGCAAGGTCCATAAAGACATGGATGAGTATGTTTGTGGTGGAGGAACTTGACCTGGACTGCGCAGAGTCCTGACCTCAGCCCAATGGAACACCTTTGGGATGAATTAGAGCCTGCGAGGCAGGCCTTCTCGTCGGACATCAGTGCCTGACCTCACAAATGCGCTTCGGCAAGAGTGGTCAAACATTCCCATAGACAAACTCCTAAACCTTGTGGACAGCCTTCCCAGAAGAGACAAAGCTGTTATAGCTGCAAAGGGTAGGCCGACTCAACATTGAACCCTACAGACTAAGGCTGGGATGCCATTGAAGTTCATGTGCGTGTAAAGGTAGGCGTCCCAATACTTTTGGCAATATAGTGTATATAGTGTACTGATTTATATTATTTTGTGAGTTTCCTAGTGAATGTAATCAGTCAAAGACAAAGAGAAGGAGGGAGGGGAGGGTCATTTATCACTGTGTATATGACCACATGTGTGACTCTAAATTCACATGGGCTGCACAGATAAGAAAAAGAAGGAAATGAACAGCTTAGAAAAGAACTGAAACTGGAGCATGCTCAGTAAAGGGCTACAGCTAGTCTACACAAGTAAAAAAAGTACTGTTGCTGTAGCTACTTAAATTGGAACCAAACCAACCAATTTAACTGTTTCACAAAACAGTTACATTAACGCCATGCCTTTAATGATAATGGTTATAATTACTAGTGTGCTTATGTTAGCTGTCAACTGAACTGTCAAGTCGTCAAATGGCTGCTATCATAGCTGATCACATATGATCATCTAGAGGGTAAGATGGCAGCTTGCTTCACTGTAAAGACTAGGAGGGCTTAGTTCCACCTTAAAAAGTGTTAACAGGAGGTCTGCTTTAATTTGCTAGTCAAGTTTATCCAAATCTGCTAGAGCATCTGACACTACCCTCTCCCCAGAGTGATAATGCTGCTGTCCACATCTATCTCTGTTGCTCCTCCAGTTCATTGGGGGGGTACCCTAAGATAGGAAGAGTGTTATGGGCCAGATCACCAGGTAAAAATAAAGGATAAAAAACGAACAATTAGATTGTAAGCTCCAAGGAGCAGGGCCCTCCTAACCCTCTTGTATTGAACTGTATCGTTGCTGTTTTGTCTCCCTTTAGCAAACTGCTATAACTGGATAATAATAATAAAAATGAATACAGCTACCACATTTAACCACTTGCCCCCCTGAGGATTTACCCCCCTTCCTGGCCAGGCCATTTGTTGCGTTACGGCGCTGAGTTACTTTAACTGACAATTGCGCGGTCAATCAACGCTGCACCCAAATGAAATTTACTCACAAAACGCGTCAGTGAGGAGCCTTGCCGTGCTGACGTCACACTGCCGAGGTCGCATGTTGGTCCGGCGGCCATCTTTAGTTCACATGTAAGCTGGATTTCTTTTGTTTTTGTTTCTGCTTGGATTACTTTACTCAATAAAATACTATACTATATGATTCCTGTCTGGTGGCCTGGTTTACTGAGCCATATTTAAGGAGGAAGACTGACATCTATTAGTACTGTGGCTGGGCTGAATTGGGTATTAAGGAGCAGTTTCTTCCCCACCCCCTGTGCTGGGTTGGTCTGTCGGACGTGTGGAGTGATTCCCCTGCTGTATGAGTGTGCCAGTGGAGCCCCCTTCTGCCTTTGACCAGATCCATGATGACCATCAGGGTTCTGTTTGGATAATATTACTACATGCGCATATGACTTGCGCTTCTGGTAAGAGCAAGCACATATTAATTGTTCTCCACCTGAAGTCACGAACACTGGAGTCATTCCTAATCCCAGTCACCAGGATCACTATTAGGTTTGAAGTTTGAAATCTTTTTGATCCTCATCCAGTCACAAATATATTTGATTACGGATTATTGAGCACTTTTGTGGCACTTCATGAAGTTTATTTAACTTTATTTATTTATATTTACCTTTTGGTGCAGTATTTCTCACTGTTCACATTTTTATCCAGCTACAACATTACTGGATTGCTTTTTTGCTGGCACTTTTAAGCACTTTATTGATACGTTCTTATATGTTTACAATCATATATTTATAGTGCAATATATATATTGTTAGTGCAATATTTTCGGTGCAATATTTTTATATTTTCATATTTATCATTGGATATAATCATTCATCCATTCACTATATATCTTGCTACCGGATTTTGGTTAGTCTCTCTACATTTTTAGCGCTGCATATTGCTATATCAATATCTTGCAGGACAGTTTACAACCCCCCTTCTAGTACAGAGCCCTCCTTCCACCCCCAAATCCTCTCTCCCCCACCTACAGAGTGTCAGAGAGAGGGGCTGCTGCAGAAGAGCAGCTACAGCTTAGAGTAGGAGTGCAATGTTAAGTGGGGAGAGGGGGCATTAGGGCTAAGGGGTGATAGGGGATGACATTGGTGCCAAGTTAATGAGGCATTGGTGCTAAATGGGGGGAGGGGGTAATATGCTAATTTCTAATGTGGGGGAGAGGGGGGACATTGAGGATTAGGGGAGGGAGAGGAGGAACATCGGGGATAAGTGGGAGAAGAGGGGGACATTTGGGATAAGTGGGGGAGAGCGGGACATTTGAGATAACTTCGGGGGGACATTTGGGATAAGTGATGGGGAGAGGGGGGACATTGGGGATAAGTGAGGGGGGAGGGAGGACATTTAGGAGAAGTGGGAGAAGAGGCGGACACGGATAAGTGGGGGCATTGGGGATTAGTGGAGGGAGAGGGGGGATATTGTGGATTAGTGGAGGGAGAGGAAAAACATTGGGTATAAGTGGAGGAGAGGGGAACATTTTAGATAAGTGGGGGGGAGAGGAGGGACATTAGGGATTAGTGGAGGGAGAGGAAGAACATTGGGTATAAGTGGAGGAGAGGGGAACATTTTAGATAAGTGTGGGGGGGGGGAGAGGGGGGACATTAGGGATTAGTGGAGGGAGAGGAAGAACATTGGGGATAAGTGGAGGAGAGCCAAACATTTTAGATAAGTGTGGGGGGGGGAGAGGAGGGACATTAGGGATTAGTGGAGGAGAGGAGGAACATTGGGAATAAGTGCAGGAGAGTGGGACATTTGGGATTAGTGTGTGTGTGTGTGGAGGGGTGACGTTAAGGATAAGTGGGGTGGGGGGGTGATGCTGTGCATGAGTGCCCTATGTGACTGTACTGCACATGTTGAATGTCACATACCACAGTGCACTTGGTCAGAAAGATTGCAGGAGATGTCCATTACAGGTGGGGTACAGCAGAACACCCATTCCTGGAACACAGAGGAGCATAGCCCTGAGCAGTATCTGCATGGACTGGAGGTGGCTCAGTGTCCCGGGACTGACAGCCAATAGGAAGAAGTCAGGAAAGTATGTATGCACTTCCTTCGGAAAGAGAAGCAAAACTCACAGTTCTGGATTTTCATTGCAGAAGATTACTAGCTGCACGCGAGGACAGGCTGGAATATGATACAGGATTAGGTGATAAAAAGGAATGTTTGCTAGGAGATAGGAGTCCGTGTACAGTGTACTCTCTCAGAACGGCATTCACACTGAAGGAATCACAACTACTCTGCCCTCTCCTCTGCCCTCTCCTCTGCTGTCATGTGCAGAGCAGTGATGGTTTTGTGCTGCCAGACTAGAAGCCAGGCTTCTCTGTCTTCAGCTTCTGCCAGCACCGGAGTAGCCCACAGCAGGGCTAAATGTAGAACAAAACTGCTTACCCGACGTCCGGAACTGTATATCCCAGGTGTCAGGCGATAGGAATTAAACATCCCTGGCTTTGCGGATTTCAGCCCTGCTGGACTACAGGACACCCCCTTATGCTGTAGAGATGAGGGTAGGGGGAAGATTTCTGTAGTCCAGCATAGAAGAACTCAGGCAGGGCTGACAACACTGCTTGGGATTTCAGTGCAGTAGAGGCCATGTTGCCAGCTCACCAATGGAAATTAGAGCTCTGTTCCTTGCAGGATCAAAAGGTGTCCAAAAAAGGATCAAAAGCTGTATTTGCAGTTCTTTTAACAGGATGAAACATGGGGAAGTGTGCAGTATTGCAGATATGTACTCGCTGGGAGAATGCAAAATGTGGTGCAACTCTGCAAAGAATTCAATCAGTTTCCATTTTATTTTGCCAAAGCTTAATTGAACAAAATGAAATTATAATCTGATTGGCTACTATGCACAGCTCCCCCAGATTCTCAGTGCACCAGTTTTAGTAAATCTCCCCCAGTTTTCTTTCTTTTTGCGCAGATATACACTTTATGTCTATACATCCACATTATTTGGTAGACCATTGGTTTGTCACTCAGATGTATGTATATGTTTTGTTCCCTGGTTCTTAAACAATACAAAAAAAGTAAATGGCTATGATGCCCTGAAAAGTCATGAAGTGTCAGTTTATTTGCTAAATTAATATATACCCTCAGTAGAAGTGAAATCTGAAAGCAATGATGTGCTAATTTAAAGAATTTTGGTAAGGGGCAATTTGTAAGCTGCATCTCAAACAAAAATGTACTGGTGCAGAGAAGCAGGTAACAGACTGAAATGCAGGTGAGGACTTGCTGATGACGCTTACTCCAACAGGAACCGCTGGAAATTTGCCCAGGTTCTTCCCCAGTGGATTGCCCCACAGCCAGGCACCCGAACACAGTCACTTTTTTCCTCAAGAACCAGTGTAGGGGTGTTCTTTTTGTTGTTTTTATTTTTGTAGAGGGTTGCGGGAATTGAGGGGGATACTCAAGAAACAGAAATTATGTACACGTTGAAGACCTCCTTTTTATAAAGCTGAAGCAGAAGTCTTTGTATATAGAAAATGGTGGACTTGGCTCTGTAGTAGAAGCAGTGAAAACACACAAGCTTCTTCCTGTAGAGTCCCTTCACAGAGAACTAGATAGACTAAGCTCTTCAGAACACCAGCTGATGTTCCCTGCTGACTTTCTAGCATAAGAGGGGTGTCAACAGCCCAAAAAGTCTTGTAAGATCTCTCACAGCAGTCTTTACTCACAGAATGTCCAAGGACAGTTGGTTGCCTCCTTCCAATTTCCAAGCGACAGCTTTCTCCATTGATACTAGGCTAGTTGTTCAGCAGACAGCCACTCAGTTGGCTTTCTGTAACTTCAGCATCCAGTCCCTCAGGTCACCCACCTGAGGCTTCATGAACAACAAGCACATGGCAGTGTTTTCCTGCAGCCCTCCAGGATGGACAGGTCCTCAGGAAAAGACAAAGAAGCCCAGTCTCAGAGTATTTATACAGTTACCCAGATGGCTTCAGAGCCCTTCTACCTGGGATTGGCCAGGGCTGCATAAGTATTCGTACTGCCATCTGCATAGCTCCACAGCTATGTTCCAAAGAATTCTACCATTTTCTGGAAGCAGAGGGAGTTATCAGACTAGCAGCAGCTGAGAAAACTACCTATTTAATTAGCTGCATTGGATACAGTGAGCACAGCTAGATTTACTATTACTATTACTACTATAATAATTACAGCCACATTGGTTACAGTTACAGTGAGGCAAGCTAGGTTTACCTAACCAAAAACACACACAGCTCCGCTGAACACAGTGAGCCAGCACTAAATCTAACTAATCCTGGCACCAATCTAGGAGGGTGCTACATTAGGAAGACTGGATGCTGGCTGAAATTCATGGGGTTGCTGAAGCAGTATACAAACTGGGAAACACTGGGGGCACACTGGTTGCAGGCTGGGACACATTGAGATCACAAGGCTGGAATCACTGACAAAATTAAGAAACGCTGGGAATCACTGGAGCCACGCCGGAGCTGGGTACAGACTGTGCGAACACTAGAAGTCACTGAATCCACACCAGGAGGCACAGGAAGCCACTAGAGCACTTGCAAGGGACCAGAGACAGGATAGCTCAGGGGAGCTGTACAACTAAATCTACATTGTGTACTCAAAGAAGACCCATAGTTAGCACCACCCTGTTCATATACTATGGTAGCCAGATGCCGGTTATACCATTATGCCATCCTGGAACATTTACTGATAAGACTATGGCTAATCCTTTTCCCCCTTGTTCCCAGTACTGGGACTGCTACATCGCTTCCTGTTAGAGTCTTGCTACTCCTACAGTGCGGACCAGCTGTGCAGAATCATATATATATATATATATATATATATATATATATATATACACAGTATATATATGATTCTGCTTTTCCGGGTAGGGCACGCCCACCTGGCCCATTGGCTCTGTTACATACCAATCACCGGGTCTCAGGTAGCGATTTATGGTCGGGGCCCGGCAATCAGCAGAGCAAATGACAGGAGCGAGATCTGTGTATGTAAACAACACAGATATCTCTCCTGTCAGCAGGGATGTGCTGCTTTTTATCTCCCTACAAAGCAGAGGATAAAAACTAGCACACCCCCTGTAAAACAGCACAAAGTACACAGTACCCTTGTAATACAGCACACAGTTAACCCTTTTATTGTCCCAGTTGGTAACCCCTTTTTGCCCAGTGTCACTACAGTGATAGTGGTTTTTATTAGCCCTGATCACTGTTTTGGCCTCTTGCACACGGTACTGGCATTTGTGCCCACAATATACTCTTAGAGAAAATTCATTAATATTTAAACTCATGCGCATTTGCGCGCAGGTGGCGTAAACTACTGAAAAAAATTCAGATTTTCCTATTTTTTTTCCTTACGCGGTGCTTATTTATGCACCTTTGTGCAAAGGCACGTTGTAAATGCACGGGCTACATTTTACCTTAAAAAAAAAAAAAAAAAAAAAGCTGTACTGAGCTTTTTCAAGCTGTAGTGTGCAAGAGGCCTTATTGTCACTGAAGATGTCAGTGGCAGTTGGTCAGTACCCACCCAGTGTCAGTGTGAGGTTTCTGATGCACTATCACAGTCCAGCTATAAGTTGCTGATCACCGCCATTACTAGTATAACAAAAAAAAAAAATTCAAGTATCTATACCATTGTTTGTAGACGTTATCATTTTTAAGCAAACCAATTAATATACACTTATTGAGAAAGACATGTAGTAGAATACATTTTGGCCTAAATTTGTGAAGAATTTAAAAAAATATTTTTTATTGGATATGTTTTATCGCAAAAAGTAAAAAATATTGTTATTTCTTCAACATTGTCAGTCTTTTTTCGTTTATAGCGCAAAAAATAGAAAAACCCAGTGGTGATTAAATACCACCAAAAGAAAGCTCTATTTGTGTGAAAATAAATATCTCCCCTTTGCCTCCAAACTCCTTGAACGTCTAGTCTACAACCGGCTGAGCTGCCACCTTATTGAAAATAACCTTCTCGATCCCCTTCAGTGTGGATTTCGCCCACAACACTGCACAGAAACTGCTCTCCTAAAACTCACAAACAACTTACTAACCGCTAAAACCAATGGTCACTATTCCGTACTCTTGCTCTTGGGCCTCTCCAATGCCTTTGACACAGTTGACTACCCCCTCCTCCTCAAAAAACTCTATTTACTGGGTCTCCATGAATGTACTCTCTTGGGCCTCTCCGCTGCCTTTGACACAGTTGACCACCCCCTCCTCCTCAAAAAACTCTATTTACTGGGTCTCCATGAATGTACTCTCCGTTGGTTTGAATCTTACGTATCTCACCGCATTTTCAATGTCACTTACAACTCTACTTCCTCCTCTTCTACTCCTCTTAGTGTCGGGGTCCCCCAAGGTTCTGTCCTTGGACCTCTCCTATTCTGGATCTACACTTCTTTCTTGGGTCAGCTGATAGCTTCCCATGGTTTCTAATATCATTTCTATGCTGATGACACACAAATCTATCTCTCTACTCCTCAGCTCACCCCATCAGTTTCCTCATGTATCACCGATTTACTAATAGACATATCAGACTGGATGTAACACCACACCACTTCCTAAAACTCAATCTATCCAAAACTGAGCTCATAATATTTCTTCCCCCATGTGCTTCTTCCCCTGATTTCTCGGTCAGGATCAATAGCTCCACTATCAACCCATCCCTGCATACCAGGGTACTAGGGGTAGCCCTGGATTCTGAACTATTCTTTCAGGCCCACGTCCAGTCCCTGTCCAAATCATGCTGCCTCAACCTCCGCAACATCTTGAGAATATGCCCCTTTTTAACCAATGATACCACAAAGCTCCTAATTCACTCCCTGGTCATCTCTCTTCAAACCTCCCAAGACCTTCTCTCTAGTTCCTGTGTCACCTCCTCCCATGCTCGCATCCAGGACTTCTCCCGAGCTTCTTCCATCCTATGGAACTCCCTATCGCAATCAGTCCTGCTGTCTCTTAATCTATCCACCTTTAGACGATTCCTAAAAAACATTTCTCTTTAAAGAAGCCTATCCTGCTTCTACGTAGTAAACCACCATTTATTTCCTCCATCAGCTCATCCCCCATAGATATTATCTTTTGTATCAACCCCTCCTCCTTGATTGTAAGCTCTAACGAGCAGGGCCCTCTGTTTCCTCTTGTATAAAATTGTATTGTAACTGTGATGTCTACCTTCATTTTGTAAAGCGCTGTGCAAACTGTTAGCGCTATATAAATCCTGTATAATAATAATAATATCTGTAAATTTCATTTGTTTTCAGTGTTGCATGACCACGCAATTGTCATTTAATGTAGCGCAGCGCCATATAGCAAAAAATGGCCTGGTCATTAAGGGGGTGTACATCTTCTGGAGAGCAAGTGGATATTCTACAGCAAGGGACTGACTCCCTCTCTTGGCACAGGGATTCAAAGCTGAACACAAGGGGACTGCCGTTCTCCTCCAGAGACAGATTGCTGGCCTACTGCTGTGGGACTCTGCACATCAGTATAGCACAGCGGTGACATCGATCGCCACACCGGGAATGCACCTGTGTCTCTGCATTGGAACTGTCATTGTCCGGTCTTCACACATACATCTCTACTCTCTGCGTTGACAGGCTGCCAGGCGATAACTCCGCACATCCATGTAACCAGCCAAGAGCCTGAGCAAGAACTCTGTTCCCAGGAGGCCGTGCTGTCCACAGGATTGGTGAGCTGATGGATGCCCAACCTCTTTCTGTCATCACTCTAGAGACACTGCATTCAGACACCTTTTACTCCTCAGTACCAGGAGATCTTTGCTTTGAGCAGTACCACAGTATGTTTAATATAATTGAATTACTAGTATTCACTAATGTTTATGGGCCCCCACTATTGCTAGCAGAAGACAACAGACACCACCATATCAGGACCTTTAAACATCACAGGACTCAAGTTGCAATCTCTAGTTAAAGGGACCTCTTCTATTTTAAGGTCATTGCTATTCAAATTGGGGTACTTATAGCTATTCACTATGGAGTATATGTTTACATAGTTCTCTGCATTTTCTTCCCCCTCTTGCTGCAGGGTTGCAATTAAATAGTTGAAACTTACTACTCATGACTGTATAATCTGTTATACATTGCTAATTAATTATTTCTATTTTACCAGTGTTCTGCTTTTATGTGTTAACAGAAGTTGTATATTATAAACCCATTATTTCTGTGACATACCCTTTTGAACAAGTTTAATATAGAAGTGTTGTTAAACAATAGTGTCTGTTGCATTATTATTCTATTCTGTTAAAATATGTCTGAACCCAGAGTGTCAGGGTGTCGGAAGGATTGCAAGGTCAAGTCAACCACTGGAGACAAGTATTATCAAGTGGCCCCTGCAGGGGTAGCGCTACACTACAAAACACCTTTAGTGATGCCTCTGCAGAAATGGCAGAAAACATTACTGAATGACAGCTGCTGGTGTGGATGTATAGATATTACTAAACCTCTCTTTATGGTATTCTAGTTCTTGCATTTTAAGTTATTATGATTATATAAATAGTGTTTTAAGGTTTGGCTTTCTATTTTATGCAGCAACATAGATATTGTAACGCAGGATGAGTTGCCTCTTCAGCGTAGATGGGAAAATGATATAGTATGAGGAGTCTGGCAAATATTATGTGATTACACAACTGTGTTGAACTAAATCAGATTAGCTTGTTATTACTTCCCAGGAACAATAGATGAACTTGCTTGGAACAAAACTATAGTTATGTTAGTAATGTAATAGATCTAAGTAGCAGAAAGTACTCAGTAGAAGATGGGGGAGGACGGTCAAATGTCTTAGGTTATTTCCAATGTTCATTATGTGATTAGCCAGCTGATAGATTGAAACAGCTAAGATTTTTTTGTTTAGGGGTGTCATAGGGAGACCTGATAGCTATAGTAGGATGACACATAGATTATAGAGAAATTTGATTTAAAACTTTGTTACCTGAAAGAATTCCAGGCCAAAAAAATATATATATATAAATTACCCATTAAAAATACAGCTTTTGCAGCAATACTTATGTTTATTCTCAATCTACCCCCTAGTGCTTTTTTCCAAATTTCTCAGTCTTCCAGGTTGAATGACTACTTGTGTCATTCAAGCTGCTTCCTCTGAGCCAATGCTTTAAAGAGTATGTCAACCCAAAATTTCATATTCATGATATACCATGTACTTGTATGAAAAAGTATCTCTTTGTATTACTTCCTTTGTGTAAAATACCTGGTGTTCCTCCCAGTCCTTCTGATTTCCTATTAAATTAAATTATTAAATTAAATTCCTATTATTATGAGAGCACAGCATGGTCAGTTTCCTAGCTGTGCTGATAAATCAGCCCGTTCTCCTCCAATGATCAGACATTTGCTGATATGCCCACCCTTCCCCCACACAGCCATTTTCCAGGAAGATCAGTGTGCTACTGTTTCTACCCTAGCCCTCTAAGATCCTTATGAAGCTGAGAACAGAGAGTATGAGATCACTTAAAAAAAGGAAGGGAAAAGGTATTTGTAATGTCTTTTATATCAATACATAAATGTGTTACTTTTCATTTCTATTTTAAACTAAATGGGTTGTTTTCCAAGTTAAAGGTTTACATATATTTTATTAGCATTATGCTTTCGTTTTGGTCTACACATGCCAGTTTGCTTTGCCTTGTGCATAGTATTGGAATAACACCTAATGAACTCTGAATACTGAATCAAGTCATCAGACATCAACTAGACTCAGAGCTGTATTTACCAGATGGCACTTCTAGACAGGCCCAGGCTGGCCATAGGGCACATCAGGCCGTATGTCCTAACAAAAGCTGGCAGGCTAGGAGGGGTGGCAGGGGTGGCATATAGAGTAACTGATTTGTCAATTTCCCTCCTGCCACCACTGAATTCCTGATTCTCCTCCTCTCCCTCCTGCAGGCATACAGGGGTTGCAGGAGAGAAATGGATGGATCAGTTCCTCTATATGCTGTCCCTCATATCCATCTTCTTTCTGCTGCCCTCAGGCACCTGTCCTCTCTCCGGCCCCTGTGTGCTCTCTCTCCCAGCCCCCCCCCCCCTCCTCACTCGCAGCTCTGTTGGGTTCCCCCCTCCACTTTCCCACCAGATGCTGCAAGAGATCTGTCAGGATGGAGAGTATGGAAGGGGCCAGTAAATATGTAATTTACCAGCCCCTTCCTTCTCTGAATGGACAGTCAGTGATCGGTACCGGTCACTGACTTTGTCCATTCATAACTGAGGCATAGTAAACTATATTTACTATACTTCAGGTTATGAATGAATGGGAAGCTCTGTACAGAGCTATTCCTGTCCATTAATTCTGTGCTGCATAGAAGGAGATAGAGGGTTGTGTCCTCAATCTCCTTTCTATGTCTCATAGGTGAGATGCCAGGGGTCTGTTTAAACCCCTGATATCTCACTAAAGCCCTGCAACAGGAATCCTAAAAAAATAAATAAACAAAATGGTAAAAAAAATTAAAAAAAGAAACTACTGCCACTAGTAGTGTTTACTAAAATGATCATACGACCTAAGAAGCCAAACCTATACAAATGGCCTTCACCGTTCAACTGTACCTAGCACATTATATCTAAATATAGCCCTGTCTTGACCCAAGGCTATTTGGCTTTTCTATAAATAGGTTTCTTTTCCCTAAAGCTCATAAAATGACCTCTTAATGCTTATCCTTAACCCCTAACCGTTACCTAAGTTCAACCCTTAATACCTCTAAGGGCTCATGTACACGTGGCGTTTGGAAAGCTCTTCTGAACGATGGAAACTGACTGATGGAAAACGTAGGTTAAAAAACATCTGTTTAGCTGTGTTTGCATACCACATTTATGCGCGTTTGCGTTTAGAAGCGTTTTTTAAAGATAACCTCAGGATACCTTCCCAAATGCCCAGAATGTACTGAAAAATAGTAAAATATTAACTATTTCAGACATTTTGAGAGAAATAGAGAGAGCAGAGCAGAAGCAGAGAGAGCAGTATGTGCTGAGATTACCTGTTTTTTTCTGGTTGTATTCACTATGGATCCCATCATGAGCATAATGCAGCACATTCTACCATTTTTTCCTTCATGCAAAACCTGGAACTGACTGCACTGGTGCACTAGGTCCATTTGAATACATGGAAAACACTTTGCATGCTTTTCTGATGAGGAAAAAAGGCTCTGGACAGCATCTGGACATGGAAAAGTAAAAAAACGCTTCTAAACGCAAACTCTTATAAACGCAGTATTTACAAGTGTTTCGCGTTTGAAACGCCGGTAAAATCTATTCCTGAACGCAAGTTTGGTGCGTTAAAAATGACTGTTAACTCAACTGCCTGTAAACGACTGTAAATGACTATGTGTACATGGACACATAGGAAAACATTAGGGACTTTCAGGTGCTGCTGAAAAAAATGCTGAACAGCTCCTGAATGTCAGTTTAGCAGTTGCAGTGTACATGAGCCCTAAATCTTAAAACTTAGCCATCTGTTGAAAAGCACCCCTAACATTTAAGCCCCCCTCAACCTAACACCTAATCTAACCTCTGTAGTGGGGCAAATTAGGCCCTAACACTAAAAACTATTCTCATTATTTACTCACCGTGTACTACACTGGAAACCTCTGGTACAATAGTAGCCAGCCCTGCACTGAAGTAATTTTTTTGTTAGATCCCCTACCAGGAGAAAATGTCCCTGCAAAAATGAGTTCTAAGTGGCAGCCTTTGGATTGTGAACTATAGTTTTATAGACCTTGTCAGTAAGTAAGTGAAACCCAGCCTGTAATAGAAGATCATCTATATTTACTTAATTAAATCCTACAGTTCACTGCTTTGTAGATTTCTGGCCACTGTATGTCTCCATAACGTCTGGGTGTGTTGAATACCTGCAACCCTTGCTGTGTGCTGTGGTTCATCCCTCTAGCTCCTGCAAAGAGTCAGTGGGAACAAATTCAGCACGCAGCTGGGTGGCAGGTATTTGACACACCTGGAAGTGTCAGATACATGCAGTAGTTGGAGGTCTGCAACATAACCGAGTTTTAAGACACATGCTGCTGGGACAGTCAGCATAGATCATATTAGACTGGGCTTAGTTTAATATGGTGTACTTACTGGCAGAACCGCTTTAAAAGTATATTTCTATTGCCTGGATCTGTGTGTACAACATATATGCTTAAGATAAAACTAGAGTGGGTAACGTCCTGGTCTGATTGTGGAGCTAAAAGATGTCCACCTGGTATTTAAATGAATTGCCTAAATTGACTAGTTTCTGTTTGGTAATATTAATTCAGTATTGGAACACAGCAAAATGCTTAACAGTGGAAATATAAATTATACACTTCAGTGGAAAAAAAACACTTTTGAGTACTGCTAACAGAGCTTGTTTCTTTGGAAAAATCTACTAAAAGTAATAATTCTACTAATATTAATTACAGAAAATTATACATAAAATAATAGACATTTTTATTAAAACAGTTACTTGTGTAAAAGTGCCATATAAAAGCATGTCACCATGTCCTGGGAATAAGCACATCATTTTCCCCTTCATTTTCTGACCTATAAGAATATATATGTATATTTAGTCGATCTTGGCTCTAGTTTCCCAGGACCAAAATTCAAAAGCTGTGGGGCGTATATTTGAGGCTGTTACATGGCTGAATGCTTTCATATTATTGTGACTAAGATGTATTTTTCTACGTAGGCCCGCACCTTTCAGTGACCCCCTATGATTTATTGACCTCACTGTCATCTTCTTTCAGGCCGCTCTGTCTGACATCTAGTGTTTGATTTCCTCACAGTGGCTAACAAGATCTCACAGATCTCTGCGCCTCGCCTTTGTTGGCCTTTTCTTGTGAGTGGAGCGCCACAGCCCCGGTGAAAAATGAAGAGTTTTGTTAGGGCAGAAAGGGAATGCTTTGCATGGTCAGGCCAGCTGGAATGTGTGACTGATCTGCTGATTCTCTTCTGTGCCACCATTCTTGTGTCGGCCATGGGAATGCAACAAATGCTGCTTACCATCCCACCCCTCAGTGGCCACATGGCACCACTAAAGAGAGAGAGACTCCTAGCACCCATATCAATGAGTTACTGCTGCCATTTATTTGTGCCAGCATGTTCTGTCATGCACAAGGTGACAGAGCAGGGACAGCGCAGATTACACAGACTAAAGAGTGATGCAAGGATAGTAGCAGACAGAGCCTGCTGGGGGTTGCCAACTGTCCCGTATGCACAGTGTGATCACTTATTTTCAGTAAAATATTCCTTACATACCCCAGAGTTCTTCACTCTGCAGATCTCAAGCAATTAAAAACATCAGTTGTGGAGACTGAGAGATAATCCTATGTAGCCTTCCTGATGTTTAAAGGGAACACATGGGGGGAGATGTACTAAAACTGGCGCACACAGAATCTGCTACAACTGTACATATTACAGGCAGTCCCCAGGTTATGAACAAGAGATTCTGTAGGTTTGTTCTTAAGTTGAATTTGTATATAGGTTGGAAAAGGCACATTTTATTAAGAGTAACTCCAGCCAAAAAAGATTTTTTAAGTTTTGGATAGCTTAGGGAAGGGTTAACTGGGCATGCAGTGCTGTGGGATTGCCAACAGGCCTGCCAGACAGTAGGTGGCAGTATGCGGTGAGCAGCAAGATGGCCGCCCGGCTGTTTCCGGCATGAGGTCATGCTGACTGTGTTCTTAAGTACACATTGTATGTTATGTAAGTCGGATGTTTGTAACTCGGGGACTTGCCTGTAACCAATCAGCTTCTAACCCCGGCTTCTTCAATTAAGCTTTGGCAATAAAACATAGAAGCTGATTAGTTGCCATGCACAGCTGAACCACATTCTGTGTGCCCTAGTTTTAGTAAATTTCCCCCATAGTGTATTTTCAGGAAGCTCATATTGGGCTCCATCCACTAAAGCAGGTCGTATGCGGTATTTAGGCGTCCAGAAACATTTTCTCTAAATATTGCATGCGATCCTGTAATTGTCAATTCTCTATGCTGCTTTGTGGTAGTTACCGCAAAACGCTCAAACCGCAAAACTCAAACTGCATAAAACAGCGGTAAACGTAATTCAAAAAAGGTAATAAATAAATGCATCTGGTAATTAAGTAGTGGTCCAGGCATGCAATAGTTAGGGAATGTGTATGATTTTAACAGGTTGTTAAGGAGCAGGTAATGCCGGAGTCCTTAACAACCCATAACTGTCATGGCTGTTAAGAAGCAGGTGGCCGCTGTTTCCCTAACAACCAGACTCATCTGTGGAACCCTGCTGTCAGCAGAATGTAAACAAAAGAATTGCCGGCATTTAAAAAAATAAGAAAAAAACAGGTTGGGGTTCCCCTCCAATCCCTACCAGGCCCTTCGGATCTGCAATGGATTTTTAGGGGAACCCCATTTCAAAATTAAAAAAAATAAGAAAAACAGTGTGGGCCCCTCTCCCAAATCCTTAGCAGACCCTTATCCGAGCATGCAACCAGAAAAGGGGTGGATGAGCAAGGCCCCCACCTAAACCATAGCAGGCCACATGCCCTCAACATGAAGGGGTGCTTTGGGGCTGGACCCATGTTGATGAGTATAAAGGCCTCTTCCCCTCAACCCTGTTCCGGTGGTTGCGGAGGTCGGTTGGATGGAGGCTTATGAGAATCTGAAAGTCCTCTTTACCAAGGGGGCCCCCAGATCCCACCCCCCCATTTGAATTAATATGGTATACACATAGTGCCAACAGTGGCTCCCATCGTCTGACATCTCAGTCGCTAAATAAACTAAGGGGCGTGGCCACCCGATGATGTCACCAGGTAACCTCGCCCCTGATGGCATCATCAACAGGGGGCATGCTGGGTTGATAATATCAAAAGGGGGACTGTTTTCACTACTAAAATACTTTATCACTTAAAATCACATAAAATAACTCATACAATGTTTTAATAGTGTTTCTTAGTGAAGCGAATTAAAAAAAATGTTTTTTGAAAAAAGCTAAAGAGCATTTTACTGCATTTCTTAAAGTGGTAGATACCGCTTTGTGAATGGAGCCCACTGTAAGTTATTATTACTTTGTTTATTGTAAAGTTTAGCTTTTAGGAGCTTGCTGGTATGAAGAAAGAGTTCAGACTTGACCTCATTAGTGAGCTGCAGGCTCCTTCACTCCCATGGACAAAGGACAGGTTTCCTTTAATTGGGGTCCTATGTATCTAAGCTTTTATATGTGACCAATGTAGCTCTGATAATAGATATATGCAACAATATAAACCTGTCCATCTGGATACACCCTTGGACAGGTCCACTTTAACCCCTCAAAAATATTCAATGCAGTTATTTTTTAACAAAATACTTCCAGTTCAGGTGACATAGAATCTGATAATACAATTTCTGGTGCCCTTTAGTGACAATAAATATCTATATGAAATGTTACCTAAGCAATATATTGCAACATGCATATTAAAGGAAAGCAGGCACCTACATATCTAAACCTTGACTTTTTTCGAAAGCAGACAGCAGTAGGTGGCTTCACATATCGATATACAATTTCTACTCCTCCATGCTGCTGGAACTCCGTAACAGAAGGCCAGTACTTATTCAAACCCACATTGGCACCTTCATGACATTCTGGTACGTGGGCAGGTGTGTTTAAGTTCGAACTTTGCATATAAATAGGGGCTGAATCATGGAGGGGTATCATGCTAATAAACGTATGTGGGGCCACTTGCTACACAAGCAGCTTGCATATACAGAATGACAGGTGCACATTGACATCCCAAATTAAAGTCTAATAACCAGCATACATTTTTTCAATGATTAACACTACATTAACTTACTGGGAAATAGACAAGAGCTCCCTCAATTTAATTCAGTGTGTAAATTTAAAAAAAAAAAATAGATGTTTTTTAATTTGTGCTACATTTAATGGCAGATTGATGCAATGTTTGTACCTTTTAACTAGAAGATGATGTGGTAAACAATTGAATACCTATCCAGTAGACACGGGAGTGCACCCATAATGAAGCATTCTTTTACCCTGCACATGTTTAAAGAAGTAGCTTGTACAGCAAATTGGGTCATTTTTTTTCGAACAGGTCTGCAGATGTCAGTAATTGAATTTTCTCTTTGAGAAACCCGTTGTGCTCTATTTCACTGCAGATAAGCCAGGGATACCTCAATGCAACAAGCAGCATCCCTGGGCATTACCAGCAGATACAGCTGTCCAACTAGTCCATAAAACCTGGAATATGATTGTGTGAATAAAGATGTAAAGTGAACCTGTTCTTTATTGTAGCATACTCATCTTCCCTTCACTCCCTACTGCTCTTTTAGGCCATTGAGAGCAAACACCAATATATGCAACTTCTAGGTGTGGGGAGAATGTGATCCACTCCCTTTTCCTCCCACATGACAGCACTGATAATTGGCAGTTGGTTGTTTTGGTACCCAGCGCTGTCCTCTCTTCTTTCCTGGTGATAAAAGGGTGTAGTGTCAGAGCAAAAGGAATATGTGCAGCTGTGGTGGGTTGCAGTCATGTGAGCACAGGTTAATTTTTTCATTATACAACTGAGCAGCTATATAGAAGAGTGTAAAAAAAATGTCACCCATTTGGATACACCAAGTACAAAAATGTGAGGTTTTCTCTTCCTTTTACTCCTTTTCTTCCATCCAAGTTCTTTTTCATTTTTTTGATGCTTACTTCTTAAAATTGATATGCTCAGACCCTAGCTGGATGCCCTACATCAGACTTCCCCCTATATATATGTAGGTCTTTCTTTGACATCAGAGGGACCCTTCTCTTAAACCAGGTTGGCTAGCCAAGAGTTTTTCCTAAACCTTGATACATTTTTGATATTGCTACCTATCTACATATAGTCACACCCTTCTACTATTGCTTTAAGTGGTCTTGTTCTTGGCAGGATGTACCTGTATTCTGACTGAGCCTTTGCTACCTTATATTGAGTATGTTCTATGAAGTTACCATTTGATTGTGTCTGTTGCATACTATCAAATAAAGATTTTTTTTTTTAATGTGAGGTTTTAAACAATTACCCATTAAATCCAAAACTACAAAAAATGTTGGGCTTTTAATGTTGTGTGAATAGTGTATAGCAAGGTATGTTATCCATCGTAGTCCCTGTAGTTGTAGCTTGTGATGTGCCTTGTGAAACATTTAAGTAAATGAAGCTCATGAACTTTCTATCTTTAGTTTTACGAGTTGCATAATATTAGGCTAAGTACTGCATGTTTATTCTAAAAAGGAGATGGATAAATTAGGCACAGCTAATAATGGAACATGGCTATGTTGAGATGGTCATTGGCATAAGACTGCACTCCGATATGGAGAAAATATCTGATTTCGACATAAAGTCTGGGACACCTGATCTGAGGGGAACAGCAGTCTATCCAAAAATCAGTTAGGATAAAAGTCTATTTCTTTTCAGCTCTATTGGCTGTTTGCTTCAATATTGGGAACCACAATGCATCACAATCCTAGCCTGTTCCTGCTAAATTGATAGAATAAGGTGACACTAGTCTACTGTAGCTAATTTAGTTAGGCTACCCAAAGGCAAAAGATAATCAGCGTTCAACGAGAGATAATCGGTGTCCATGCAACTGGTCCCTCAAAGCCAGCCAATCTCTGAGCTTCCAGTCACCATATCATATCAATGGCTAACCTTAAGAAGGTAGAACTTTGTTCAAAAACTTTTGTTTTAAGAACGGTTGTTTGATATTCAAATCATTAGTGAGGTCAAATCAATGTTAGTTTTTGACTGCAGTGATGAGAAAATTTAAAGGAGTTGCATGAAAACGTTTTCTCAAACGATCAAATTCCTAATATGGACTGTGGTTTTTATTTAGAAAAGTCCATTCTTCCCAAAATCAATTGTTAAAAGCAAATTTTTTTTAAGTCATTTTGAATGATCTTCATCATACAAATGTTGGTACAAAAATCTACTAGTGTATGGCCAGCTTTACACTAGCTATAGATGGGCATTCAACTTACAAAATGTTTTGCCTTCGTTAGGGCCATCCAAACCATTTTATAGGGTATTCAGCAGCAAAAATATGTACAGTAAATAAAGGACCAGAGAGCAGCATGGGACATTATTTACATTTTTAAATTTCCTGGTGGCCATAAGGAAGGTGTGACTGATCCAAAATTGGCCCAAAGAACACCAGTCTGACAAACCAGTCCTAGAGAATGGCAAGTGAGGAAATGCTTGCTTGTCCTGTGTGACTTAAAGCTACAGAGGCTTCTGCAATACTTGTCTAACTCTGACAGCTGTGCACATGTGTTACTTTTATGTCTAAATTACCTGCTCCAATTCTGCACACATAATACTGCCCTACTAAAGGTGCCCATACATGGCTGATTATTAGCTGAGGAAATGAGTCTTAGTCTCTTTCCAAAAGCAACTGGGCTATCCAGGGCTACTTCCAAGATAGGAGACCCACAGACATTTAATTATATATCAATATGGAAGGTGTAGTCATGTGAAGACCACATTAGTGTATATCTGCTCTCATAGTATGTCCTTTGTTCTCAATAATGCTATATATCTGTCAGCCAAAGGCGTTGATCTGCATGTCTCTGACATATGCACACCTTATACAGAAGGTGACCATGAAGATAGCCTGCTGTGTTTCAATATCATTTCCAGGGGCTGCTGTGGTGTTGTTTATAGCACCTTCAGATGGAATACTGCTTTGAAGAACCACATAGAGGCACATTAATGCTAAAGCTGAACTCCAGAAATGACCCTTGGAGTTTGCCTCCCTCTGCACTGGAACTGTTAAATGCTTGTTTTTTGTCTAAGGTACCATCAAAAAGCATTTTTACTTCCCTAGGCTTCTTCCTGTCCATACAACTGGTCCCTCAAAGCCACTTCTCTCTGGCATTAGGTGGGTTGTAGGCACCCTGACATCATCACAAACAATTCCTCCAGTCCTGCATTGTGATGACAATGAGAGCCCATCCATAACCTGGAATATCGGAGGGAAGAAGAGGTTGCTGGATGCCAGGGGAGTGAGGAATAAGGTAAGTAAAAGTACTTTTAGATGTTATCCTAGACAGAAACCAGCATTTAACCCTTTCAGTGCAGAGGAAGTACCACTGTAAGAGTACCTCTGTAATTTCAGCTTAAGGTTCAGCTTTAAACATTTCTTTGTCACATTTAGTACTTTTTTCATTTTAAATATTCCATGTCACTAAAATGTTTTTAAAAATGTATAGTCTTATCACTATATGATAGGATTTTTTTTTCTGATATAGGATATGACAAAATTATGGAAATTTCCAGGTATAGTGCTTCAAAACCCAGGACCATACCTGGAAATGGTGGACAGTTAGAAAACTCGCAGTATATACTAATAAATATTTTTTTTGTCCTGAAATGAGATACGTCTGGCCATATACTGTCAGATTTTCCCACGAACATCTACATGAAGATTGTTCCTCAGAGCATTCAGTCATACCATCAGTCACTATACAAATGTAAGCTGAAAGTTCTGAAGCAGATTGTGTATTTGCACGAAAAAGAAACGAAAATTATGAAAAAAACAATGTTCTTTACTTTCTGCTATAAAACATATCCAATAAATAATTTAAATTAAAAAATCTAATTTCTTCATAAATATAGGCTGAAATGTGTTCTGTTTTTTTTTTTATTTATAAAAAATCCCAATAACTGTATATTGATTGGTTTGTGTGAAATTTATATCATTTCCAAATGATGGTATATATACTGGAATTTTTCTTTCTTTCTTTTTTTTTATACTAGTAATGGTGGTGATCAGCAACTTATAGTGGGACTGTAATAGTGCGGCAGGCAATCTGACACTGACTCACTAATACTATACACTATCACTGTACTAATGACACTGGCTAAGAAGGGGTTAACATCTAGTGGCAATAAAAGGGTTAACCGTGTGACTGTTTTATCTCCTTGCAAAAAAACAGCCACATCTCTGGTCTGTGTACTGAACCCTGTGTTGTTCGTTAACGCAGGGCTCTATACTATGATTTGCTAGGCCGATCAGCGGGTTCTGGCCATAAATCATTGGCTGGGACCTGCTGATCGACTTGTGGTGGATGAATTGACAGCACAGATGGGGCAGCAGGTTTGTGCGCCTAGGGTTGCCACTTCATCCCTTTAAAACCGAACACATTAATTACATGATGTTTTGAGGCTAATTTATTTATTTTTGAGGCTAATTTATTTATTTTATTTTAACCTTAATCTGCCACAGAACCTATGTACAGTAATTAATATGTGTTCGGTTTTAAAGAGATGAGGTGGCAACCATATGCGTACCCCCTACTCAGAAATGCTGTATCATGTACATATATGTGATCCAGCGCAGAGTGGCCACCCCGCTGCAGTATATCTACATTGGGCAGTCAGGAATCACATTTACAGTCAGAATTTCATTCAGTCAGGTAAGGCTCCATGTACACGGGATGTTTGGAAAACACTTCTGAATGATGGAAATTGACTGATGGAAAATATAGGTTAAAAAACACGTTTGCATACCGCGTTTATGCGCATTTGCGTTTAGAAGCGTTTTTTAAAGATAACCTCAGGAGACCTTCCCAAATGCCCAGAATGCACTGATAAACAGTAAAAAATTAACTATTTCAGACATTTTGAGATATATAGAGAGAGCAGAAGCAGAGAGAGCAGTATGTGTTGAGATGACCTGTCTTTTCTGGTTGTATTCACTATGGATCCCATCATGAGCATAATGCAGCACGTTCTACCATTATTTCCTTCACACGAAACCTGGAACTGACTGCGTTGGTGTACTGGGTCCATTTGAATACATGGAAAACACTTTGCATGCATTTCTGATGATGAAAAAAGGCTCTGGACAGCATTTGGATATGGAACAGTTAAACGCAAACACTTATAAATGTGGTTAGCCACGTTTACAAGCGTTTGGCATTTATTTTATTTATTTCAGGTACTTATATAGTGCTGTCAATTTACGCAGTGCTTTACATATATATTGTACATTCACATCAGTCCCTAACCCTCAAGGGGCGTACAATCTAAGGTCCCTAACTCACATTCATACATACACATGCTAGAGCCAATTTAGACAGGAGCCAATTCACCTACCAGCATGTCTTTGGAGTTTGGGACGAAACCGGAGCACCCGGAGGAAACTCAAGCAGACACAGGGAGAACATGCAAACTCCAGGCAGGTGGTGCCATGGTTGTGATTCGAACCAGCGACCCTAGTACTGCCAGGTGGAAGTGCTAACCATTTAGCCACTGTGCTGATAAAATCTACTCCTGAACGCAAGTTTGGTGCCTTCAAAAAACCGACTGTAAACTCAACTGCCTGTAAATGCCTATGTGTACATGGACACATAGGAAAACATTAGGGAGAGTTCAGGGGCTGCTAAAAAAAAATGCAGAAAAGCTCATGAACGTCAGTTTATCAGCTGCAGTGTACATGAACCCTAAGAAAGAAAACATTTGCAGCCATCTCCTTTGATTTTCCCTGTACCATGATAGTCGAGCACACTAACCTTTAGAAAATCAAAGAGATGTTTTGAAAACTACCATTTTTGAAGTAAATTGTACAAGTGTATGGCTAGACTCATTGGCAGTACTTGCATGCAGTGCTATAGTGCTAACATTTTGAGGACAAGCTATAATTTAATAGCCCAACTGAGGTACAGTCCCTTATACTGCCCATCTGTCACTTGTCAGAATTGCAGGTTTTGGGCAGTGAATATCTTTTACGTTTTTGCGTGGATACCTTTAGACTTTAAGTCCACATTTCCTATAATCATTTGAGAAGATTGTGTTTTTTTAATGATAATGTTTTTTTTCATGACTCTTCATTTTTTAGAGGAGAGTTTAATGGAAATACAGCATAATTTCCTTGTGATGCTTATGAACAATGTCATTGCCTAATTTACCTGTAATTGCATGCCTGCCACACTTCCATTACCGTCTGCTCTTTGCTTATAGCTCAATAATCTTCCCATCACACGCAACTCTTGCTTTTTAATTTGAGATTAAACATTTATGATCTATTTGAGTTAAGTAATTAGATAATAATGGAGCAATTGTAATACTGCGCTATTTTGTCACTTTCCTTTTTTACCGATTCGCTGCTGTCTGGATTTCCTATTTGTGAAACTGTGTTTATTGTACAATATTCTTTTGTTCTTCTTATACATCATACATCTAAAGGTATATATTCATTGCACGAGACGGTCTTATGTTTTTCTAGGAGGAATCCTTTTTCTATAGTGGCTAAAATGCAATTAGTATGCTGAGCGGGTTTAGCATAACTCTCTCTTTCCTGCAACATTGCTTTTATGCTGTGCTAAGTCTGCTTTATACAATATGGTATAATAGCTGCAAAAGGATTAAGATCATCTTAAGCAGCGTCTTTTTATTGCTACATTTTTTGTTTTCAAGGAGAAGGTACTTGGCTTTGCCACTATTTATAAAGATCAGAAATGTGATTTTGACCGGTCATAATCATGAAATTTCCCTGAAAAGGCTGATACACTGGACTGGCAAAAAGGCAGTGGATTGAAAATTAACCATTGAAATTTAAGCCATCAAGGTTGTTTTCTGTCCACCAAAGCAAAGTGGGAAAAAAACAGAAATAATGTTTGAAAAGCCAGTACATTTTCTGATACAATAATTTTTATTAGATTTTTCTTTTTTTCTTGTTTGAAAAAATAACAAGGTACAAACATTTAAAAAATAAGGTCCCTCGCAGGGGACCAATTGGCAGATATACAATACAATCAGACGCTTAAACAAATTAGCCTTCAACAAAAGAGTGCCCCAGTATATTTTCAAACAGCTGACTTTTTAGTTAACTGCATTTTTTTTATAAATGATAACTTTATAGGGGAGATTTACTAAAACCTAGTAGTTCATAATAACCAGTCAGCCTCTAGCAGTGCATAGTAACCAATCAACCTCTAGCTTCATCTTGTTCAATGAAGCTTTGACAATAAAATGTAGAAGCTGATTGGCTACTATGCACAGCTGCACTAGATTCTGTGTGCACCAGTTTTGTAAATTTCTCCCTCAAATGTGAACAGGTATAGATGAATCAGAGTGACTTGCGAGCCACAGGTGTGATAATTACTAGAGGACCGCAAACATGAAACACATAACTACAACTGTGTTGGAAATATCTACAAATATATGTTGCGCTCCTAAATACTTCTCAATAAATAATAATTAAATTATTACCATTAAATTAATTCAAATAATGATACAAATAACTAATAAAAGTGTATAAATACCAAAAAAATATTTAAATAGATCATTTCAACTAATCAATCTCCTCCAAATAAATATCAAAATAATTCCACATAAAATACTCCTCTAATAAAATATTTTTTTAGAGGAGTATTTTATGTGGAATTATTTTGATATTTATTTGGAGGAGATTGATTAGTTGAAATGATCTATTTAAATATTTTTTTGGTATTTATACACTTTTATTAGTTTATTGTATCATTATTTGAATTAATTTAATGGTAATAATTTAATTATTATTTATTGAGAAGTATTTAGGAGCGCAACATATATTTGTAGATATCTCCCTCAAATGTATTACTATTGTAAATCTTTGCTCATAATTTGAAATGGTTAATGATTCTGTGGACCATCTAATTTTTTTAGTCACCATTTATGCAAGAAGACCCAAAATAATATGGGTAAAAATACAAATGCTGATTAAGAATAAACGTGAATGGTGAACTCCATTTAGGGCCACCAGCCCAACATATACTACTTGTACTTGCCCAAGGGGGCAATGCCCCGAGCCCAGTTCTCCTCTGCAGACAAACCTCTACCTTTATTTGTCTTTTCTGTCCTTTCTAAACACAACACCTTCAAAATACATTGTCCAGCTATGACTTAAATCAAGGCAGGTTTCTCCTTTACCTGGTATATTATTGTATGCCTTTCATCTGCAATTCCAGTTTTCTAATTTTGTTTGGAAGACTTTTTGCATTTGCTATTAATTACCTCACGTCCCAATGTACAGCTTGTGACAAACGGCTCTTGTCAGGCCATGGAAAGTTGTGAATGGAATGTACCTGTCGCATAGGTTTCGGTGTTTCATAAGATAAACTGATGGAAGTGAAGGGTATATAGCTGTATACAGGGGATTAAGCACTGGACACACCTTTTTCCCCACCTGGGCAATTATTTGTCTTTTCCCTGGTATGATCAGTGTTGTTAAGAATAGGTGCATGCCATGCAGGCTGTGATGGAACATGTCAGCAGGTCTGAGCAGACCCAGTTTGGTCTCACTACTAGCCAGGAGACTAAATACTTTTATTGGATTTTGGACTATGATTATTACCACATACTGTCTGGCCTACTGGGGATTAAATGAAAAAGGTGGGTTATATACAGGATTGTCATGCAGCTGGACATACATGTTCTGAAAGTAGTTAGTTATCATTACACTTACTACAATGTTAAAGTAATAAACTTTTTTTTTTAATTATTATTATTTTATACAGTATTTATATAGCGCTAAAAGGTTTGCTCAGCGCTATACATTATAGTGGGGGACAGAACATGAGACAATACAGTAACAAAACACGAGGGGGTCAAGGGCCCTGCTCTTTCGAGCTTACAATCTAGGAACAAACATGTCATACTTACCTGCTCTGTGCAGTGGTTTTGCAGAGAACAGCCCCAATCCTCCCTTCTCGAGTCCCCCTGCCGGTGCTCTTGACTCCTTCCTCTTGCCTAGTGCCCCCATAGCAAGCATCTTGCTTTGGGGCACCCGAGCAGGCTCGTTCCTGAGCCACTGCTCTGTGTGTCCACCCCTTGCTCTCTCCTCATTGGCTCACTGGCTGTGATTGACAGTAGTGGGAGCCAGTGGCTCCTGCTGCTGTCTCAGTCAATGAGAAGGGAGAGAACCGGGACAGCTGAGACTCTCATGCATATAGCTGGAACAAGATGAGACTCAGGTGAGTATTGGGGGGGGGGGGCTGGGGGTGCTGCTGCACACAGAAGGTGTTTTACCTTCATGCATAGAATACATGAAGGTGAAAAACCTTGAGCCTTCACAGCCACTTTAAAGTGGTTCTAAAGGAAGGACTTTTTTCACCTTAATGCATCCTCCTGACCCACCTAAATTCTTACCTATCTCGATCTAGCACAGTGCCTAAGTGCAGCAGAGTTGCTCTCATTTCCTTACCTTACAGGACAATGGCTCCTGCTGCTGTCAATCAATTCTGAGAAGGAATCAGGGGGCGGGGCTGCAATGTGTGTCTATAGGCCCCCAACAGCCCATCTCGGGAGCAAGCCCACAGGTGTTCCCCCATAGAATAGGAGGAGCCTAGAGCACCGATGGGGGACTTGAGAAGAGGAGGTTCAGGCAGCCCTGTGCAATACCATTGCATATAACATTGTTATTTTAGAAAAATAATGTAAGCTTTACAATCACTTTAAGGATACAGCAATCTCTAATGATATTCTGCTGGGATTGAAGGACAGGAATATATTTTATCAGCTTTTGTTTTTCCCACACAGACTGAGTAATACATTCATTGTCTTCACATATGTGTGTGCTTATTGGATTGACTTCAGCTTGATGCCATCTTTTTTATTCTGCAATCATGGCAAGTTGTTCAATCACCATAATTGATCTGACCTACAGCAGTCATAAACATAAAAGGATTCTTATGGAAATGAACTAGGAACATGTAATGAAGTGTCTATTCATTTACATATACTCAGCCTAAGTTGCAGCTTGGCTGCAGCCATATTAGCGTCTGAAGTGTCACCTCTGACAAACCTGTCTAATAGGTGTGGATGTACAGTATGTGAATATATGGGTATGTTACTTATTCTTATGGTTAGTTGTGAGAAAATCATCATCCATGTAATAGTGCAGCACGTAGTATTTTATGTGTACCATTGCAACAAAATATTGGTGTGGTTAATCTACGCTTACAGGAAAGCAATGTAAGTCATACACAGATACAGTTTCCACTGCCGCAGAAGAGAGAAGCCAAGATGAAAGGCGTCTTGGCAAAATAAAATATTAAAGTACAACTGCATCTGATAAAAATGTTTAATATGCTATAGAGGACACTGATCTCGACTGTCCTATTTTCCCTGAATGTGAAAAGAGATCTTATTATGATATACCCTGGAATATGCTTACTGAGCACTATTCCATTTCTACGGAAAGACCCTAAAGAGGACCTGTCCTTGTTAAACCCATGGAAACTGCAGAAAGCAATTTTACTGTACTGCAGCAATGTACTGTACCTCAACTATAACATACCATAACAGCTTTAGAGCAACCTGTCAGAGCTTCAAAAGTGGAGCCAGTTTACAGACCTGGACTACTCTATGTGACTGCATATATCTACATTTGGTCAGTATATAGTATGCATATATTTTCAAACATAGCATGTGTCAGTAATGGGCAAATTAATATGCTAAGTTTTAGGTGTGACCTGATTTGGGCCAATTCACTTGAGTTAAATATTAAGTCCTCATGCACACGGGGCGTTTTGATAATGCTGGTAACAGTAGCTGTGTAAAGTCACGTTGCATTAGCGTTTTGACTCGTTTAGCGGTCTTTTTCCGTGTTTGCGTTTTTTAGCGTGTTTTTAAATAAAAAAAAGTCCAAAAACGCCGATTTGCCGCGTTTTTCAGCATTAGAGCGTTTTTACAGCTGAAACAAAACTCTCTAGCAGCCCACCAGTCCTGGGTTTTTTTTCCAGCCAAAAAACGTCCCTGCCAAAAAATGCTAACTACAGTCTGTGTGTGAATGGACACATAGGATAACATGCTGGGAAGTGTACTGGCTGTAGAAAAAACCGTCAAAAGCCAAAAACAGCAACTGTAAAAATGTCCAGTGTTCATGAGGACTTACACATTTTTGGTGATTAGCAGGAAAATATTTAGGGTCTTTACATTCAGGCACTGATTAGTAGCTTCCCCCATGATGAGCTGCTTGCCATCCCATTTTTCCTTGTGCCTTTCTTCCTTTTTTTTCCACTGCCAGTTAGGGAGTCTTATGTTATCAGAGATAATATAAAATAAAATAAAAAAAAAACACTACAGATGTTTGTTTTCACCATACTTATACTGGCATACATTGCAGAGCCACTTTTTATCATCCTCACTACACTGGTAGCACATTGCATTGTTTTACTATAGCACCTCTTAATTTTTTTTCACTTTTACCCTTTTTGAAATATAGACACTTACTTTTGTTAATAGTCAACACTAACTTTTTAAGAAGCCTTTTAATTTCTTCTAGTGGCCCAGGATTGGTGATGTTGCCACCCACAAGAAGAAGGGTCATTTGTAGGCAGGCCATAGATGCAGTAATTTTCTTTCCTACAACCATGGGTTGCAGAAAATAAATTTGCTCGATTCCCCCACCAACACAGTGTTGACAGGGGAATCCCTCCCAAGCAGCCATTGTGTTCTCCTGGGAAAGGGGGTTGGATCACAGAGGATCACAGAGTGTACACAGTATTAGAGTGGACACGGAGTGCTCACGATTTTGGAGTATTCACAGATTTAATAATTATATAATCTATTATTCATAGTTTGTTTTTTTTTGTTTTTTTGGGGGGGTTTTTTGTGTGTGTTTGCACCAATAACACAGTTTGGAGTGCTCTTTGTTTTGCACGGATTGGTGTGGGTTTATGGATAATTTTGAAGTTAATGCACTATAGATTGTTTGTTTTCTTTTGAGGTCTTCACGGATTATTATAGATTCAAATTCTTCCTATTGGATTAAGTTTGGATTTTGGATTTTTGGACTTTATTGGACACATTTGAGATCTCTACTTCATTGGACACATTGTGGATTAATGAATTGTGCACATATTGATTGAAAGTTTTTTGGTTTTTTTTTTATTTTATTTATTTATTGAATATTTGATTGATTATTTATTGGGTATTCACTGGGAGATTTACAAAAAGGTTTATATATGCTATATTATGGGGAAGCTGTTCCCACTTAGAGAAGAAGTGATTATTGCTGGTGACTATAATACTACTACGGATAATCTCATGTAAAATTTGGCAAGCTAGTTGTACCCAGGTTGATCGATCGCTGAACTTGGGTACATTCAGGCTGCCCATGCATGGTTTGAAACAGCAGAAACCGGCCATGATTCAAACTGTCTATGGCCGGCTTTAGAGTCTATTAGGTAACAACAAAGTAGTGAATTTAATTAAGGCCTCATGCTCACTTGAGAGTACAAACACTGCTTATGCAGGTATTTGAGCTTTTGCTTCTCTGCCTCTAAACTCTCCTCCATGTTAACCTATGTGCCCATGCACATTATAGGTGTTTATAGGAGTTTAGAGCCAGGGGCATTTAGAGGCAGAAAATGATCATCACTTTCCAGAGCAGGGAGGGGGGTATTTTGGCACGTTTAGCGCTTGATTGTTTTTTTTCATTTCATTGTCCAGAATATATTAACATTCTGGCCAAAGAAATGAATAAACCCCCAAGCGCTTGACATGCCTAAACATGCCAAAATCCGTTTGACAAAAACCCAGTTTTGGAGTGTTTTTGCTGGGTGCTTTTTTCCTGCCAGGAGAAAATCTTTTAGAAGAGCCTCAGTATGCACGAAGCCTCAAACTGAACTAACAAGGTTTCTTTAACACTCTGTGGTTTTTCTGAGCTTGTTGAAGAAAGTAGCAAAAAATATTTTTTTGCCATCAGCGTTTTTGCATTTTACATGTATTAACATCAGTTTAATCAACTTTCCTGTAACAGTTAACATCTGACCTGAAATCTGCTTGTTTCTATGTTTAATGCAGATAAATGTGGTGGATATAGAACCATGAGGTCAACCATGACTTAGCATTATATATGTATCCAAACGCAAGGTGATCATTCCTGGAGGCAAATTGGACACTACTCGGTTTAAGGACAGTCCCATTGTGAGCTATAAGCTTGTGGATCAGCAGTGAAATGCTGGTGGACACGTTTCCTGCAACATATTATGTAGTGTAGGCAGGCACAACTTACATGAGAGTGGCAACTCTGCTTTGAATTCAGGAGCAGTACAGCATTTTTGACACCATCACAAGAAAATGCATTAGGTGGACTTCAATGGCAGACTCCATTTCACTGGCAGGACTTGTAGGGGAACTGGGAGAAAACTGAAGTGCGGATGCACTTTCAATTAAGTGCTGTGGCAGATATTTGTTTTTTAATGGGAGGCTGTAGCTCTACTTTAACCACTTTGCAATCAGCACATTTTTTTTTTCCATACACACGTGTTAAAAATCACAATTTTTAGGTAGAAAATTACTTAGAAATCCAAAACATATATTTTCTGAAAGCAAAAGCCCTGTTAAATAAAATGGTGAGAGTTGCAATTTATAAAGTTGCATGATAAATACGCAGCTGTTTATCAAACACATATTTTCAGGATAAAATACAAACACACTATAAAACCCAATTCTTGGTAAAATATAAAAGATGGGGTTGTAAATAGATACCAAACATGTCAAGACTCAAAATTGTGCATGCCAGTGAAATAGCGAAAAATTATTGTACCTACATTTTTCATAAGTGATGCTTTTAAAGCCTTCACAGATTATCAGTTTAGAGTTGACCATGAATTATATCCCTAGAATTATTGCTGTTCCGATGTTCGCAGCAGTACATCACATGTGGCACATTTGCTGTTCACACACACATGTAGTCTCTACCTGTGCATTTGCATTCGCACGTATGTGCAGGAGAGGACAGGGATGCTTTTAAATTTGCTTTTTAAATTTTGTTTTTATAATTTTTATTTATTTTATTACAATTAAATTTTTTTTACACTTTTATTTTTTTTTTTCATTTAAATTATTTATATAACAAGACAACTACAGTATGTGATAGCATGGCTAGGTCACAAGCTCTTTTTATGGAAATATCAGGGGGTTTTTTGGAACCCCCAATGTCTCCCCTACCCTCCACTGCAGCTAATCAGACATCAGTCACGTTTGTTTAGCTGTTTCCCCAGCTACAATAGCTGGTGAAAGAATGAACTGAAACCGTAAGTAACAAAATGCTCACTGCTTCCAGCTTTATTACTTGCAGTAGAGATCAGGGAACAGATGATCCTTAATCTCCTTCTGCTGACTGGCTCTTCTCACTATCATACAAGTGATTGGGCAGCTCTAGAGCCACTTGGATCACTTTTACTGAAAAACCGATTGCTGGCTGAAAAAAAATTATACCATGCTCATGGCTGCAGTCATGAGCTTGTTTTTATCACTTGAAGTCCAGTATGTTTTAAAATAACCTAAGGACAGCAAGTGGTTAAGGATAAATTATCGAGAGCCTATAGCTTGGCAACAGGGTCTTTTCAAGTTAAATAGAAGTTGAAGGAATATTGCGTTCATGAGCTTGATGGTAGGAGAGTACAGATAAGACATACTACTTATAGTGGTCATATAAAACTACAGTATCCTTATATCTAAAATATTCTCTATGTCCTCATAAAAAAGAGTAAGAAAATATTAATAAACTCTATTTTATATAGTGCCTTTTAAAGGTAGCTTTTCAAAGTGCTTTACAAAGCAAGCACAAGAAATGCACAGGATAAAACAAAGGAAAAAAAGGGAAAATTACATGAAAGCTTGTCTAAAGAAAAACGTTTTTAGATTTGATTTGAATGAGTTTAGAGAAGATAACTCTCTGATGTTCTTTGGAAGTGAAGAGTTTTGGGGCACAGTAGAAGGTGGCTCTGTCTCCCATTAAGTGTAGGTGAGAATGGCAGACACCCAGACGACCAGAATTTGAGGAGCAGAGGTTACGAGGGGGGAGGACAAGTTGATAAAGGCTCAGTCAGATGGGGTGCCAAGCCATAAAGAAATTTATAGGTGAGCAAGGGATCTTAAAGTCTATGCAAAACCTGGCGGGTAGCCATTGCAAGGACCCCAGGATAGTGGTAGTATTATCACTTGCACCAGACCTAGAGAGGATTCTAACTGCAGAATTTTGTACAGATTGTAGTTGATTAATTGTGGATTTAGGTACACCAGTGAGTAGAGCATTGCAGTAGAGAAGTTGGGAGAACACAAATGTATGGATCAGCTTTTCAGAAGATATTGTTAGGCAATTAACATACTTTGCTTACCACAAAGACAGAAATCAAACATAAAAGGTTATGCCTATGCAAACAATGTATAAACAGAGAAGATCTAGATGTTTAATACAGATAGGGTGTGCTTGTCCAGAAAACCAAGTAGCTTGAAAAATAACTCCCAACTGTCCGTAAGATTAATTACATTGGTTATTGTAGAACATTAATATAAAGGAATAGCTTCATTGGGTATAAGTGATCATTTTTGTGCTTTAGTTTACCATGGCCTATGTGTGGCAAGAGAGTGTCCTTCACCTAAACATTCTATGCTAAAAGAGGTCCTTCCTTCCCAACTCAGGAGGTTAGGAAGTATGTCTAAAGTTATCCAGAGATGCTAAATGTTGATTTGCCTATCTGGTGATGATTAAATCTATGGCCATCTTCTGACCTTGGTTCACTTTCTACGTTAGCAGATGTCAAGGGCTAATATCTAGCAATATGGCTTAATTTTTCTTACCATCTGCTGTTTTCTTGAAATAAGACTAAAGTAGATGTGCCCACTTAGTGTATAGGCTTGTACTCCCTATACAAGTGTGTGGTAATCTCATAAAAACGTGTCCTTCTCTAGTATCTTACTCGAAAGGTGATATAGTGCCCTCAACAGTCATTTAGGAACGGCGTGTTGAGGAAAGATCTTTGCGATTGTCAGGGATATCGGCTACCTTGCTTCTGGCATTTTGCCCAGACTTGCCATCCACCAAGTCTCAATATTCCAGTTATGTATCTACATTACAATGATTGGTATTACATGATGTGTGCTTTACCAGGAAAATACATTCCTGTACAATATGGCTGGTTTGTTGCCTTCTAGTGTAAGGGTCATTTTCACTGGTTGTATGACACCATCCAACTCTGGTTTTCATAAATAGCCTTTATATTGAAATAAAACAAAGCCCTTTAGCAAGATGCTTGTGATTGTCTGCACTAGCATCATTCCTAGTCTATCACATGCCATATGCTATTTTTAATTAGCCTGGGAAAATTGCATCTTCATCAAAAAAAGAGAAAATGTTAAAGTTATCAACAAAAGGCTTTTTATGGCAATATGAAGCATTTGACTTCCATGTGACAAGACGTACAACATAAATGTCTATTTCTACTATGTGTGAGTGTAATAATGAGGTCAATTCTCATTCAGTGGCTGGCTGTTCATCTTCCCTCTATTGCTGCTTTACAGTCATTGTGCCTGCTTTAAAGCATAACATTTTCTAATTTTATTAGTGCTGAAATGTGTAAAATGCTATTGATTTTCCACTATTCATTATCGCGGGAAGAGACTTCTCCAGTCAATTGTGCCAGGATAATAGTTAATAACAGTACAGTAAGTTCAAGATAATTCATTGCTATGTATTTTAGGGCAAAGTCATCTGTACACTTTCTCATCTGTGGGATATCTGTAACCAGACTGGATTACATAGCTGTGGCTCCATGGTTGTTGATTACTTGCAGTTCCCAGCATGCACTGAAAGCCATGAATATTGTCCAATGCTGGATACATACTATTGTTTTTTTTTTTATTTGCTGAACAAAAAAAAAACCTGAAGAGCTCGATAGGAGCACGCTGTACTATCTGATGTTAGTACAATGATCTTTCCTCTGAGCTATTGTGTTTTGACAGGGGGATTGCCCCCACACCAGAACACACTGGTCAGCGCTCAAAGCCATTGGCTTCCAGCATTGATCGGATGTTCGTTTGAGAGCATGCCTGTTCGAGAGAAGCCAACTGTGCGGCTAGCTTCTGTCAGACAGGCTGGTGTACACATAGGCCGAACAGAAATCGGCCAATATTTGGCATGTGTGTATGGGGCTTTGAGCTTGTCTTACATGTTACAATCTGATTTCTATAAAATATAATGTAAATTTACCAAAACTACATTATGGGAGTTAAACGAGTTGTGATCAATCTACGATGTATAGAAGGCCTCATCTGCGGCCCCCATCATCACCAAGGGGCTGCACATAATATTCCATATATGTAATGCTACAGAAGACTATCAGAGACTGAGAACATACTACAAGAGGGGTTAGAGTCAGATAGGACCGGGGGCGGACTGACAACTCATGGGGCCCCCAGGCAATAGGGGATCATGATGCCCCTGTGTCCTTACCCAAACTCAAAAAAGCCTATGAAAAAGGTACCAGGGGCATCTCATGGGGCCCCCTACTGACCCTGGGCCCTTGGGCAGTGCCCGAGTTTCCAAATGGTCAGTCCGCCCCTGGATAGGACATGCTGTAGGATACAGCCATGGGCCCCACACCAAGTACCAAGGTAACACATGCATCCAGGCGGCACACCAGGGACCTAAATTATCTATTCCGCAGGCTTTTGCACTGCATTGCTTTTTTGCCTATCTTAAGAAGATTGTACAATTGGGTTGTCATTTGTATGGTCAAGTTAAATTGGTTGAGCAAATTGATGTGAAACTGCAAGGGGATTTTCAGTGGACAGCAGCAATGTTACAGGTACTGCCCTCCAGGAGTTTCCTACGATTCCTAAGGCTGGAAAACTAACATATTCCTGCATCCACATAGGCGATGTGAATGCAGGAATCCCCCCCGCTGGGACATTCTGACAGTGGGGACTCTCCGCTGTCAGTATACACTGGTCAGCATTGCAGCTGACCGACTGCAAGCCACTGATCAAAGGTTTTCCAGCAGTCCCTTTCGATAAACCTGATCTAGGGATCAGCTTTTGTCTTAACAGGGAGGGTAGCTTTTGTCTACACACAGATCAAAATTGGGTGGTCCCAGGTGAACTGGACGAATTTTGATCAATGTGTTTCCAGGTTAACACTTGCAATCACACAGTAATCCTACATCATTTTTTACGTTTTGATAGGATTTGCTAGTATTTTCTTTCCTATGTGCCATACATTTATTTGTGGTTCATTCTATCCAAATTCAGATTTGGCATCATGATATAAAATTAACGGTCACTTTAAAGCAGTATCAAAATCTCTTTTTTTTAACTACATGAGCCCCCAGTCGAGTTATGCTATATTATGCTAGTATGCACCCCATATTAGCACATTACGACAGACTTAGTTGTCATAATATGCCCTCCAGTTCTGCGCTGTCACCGATCCCACTGGTATTCCTTCTGGGTTCCAACTGTTTGGCTTGATGACGTCATTCCCGTGAGTGCGCACAGGAGTCACATTAGTCTAGCACACACTGAGTGCCGTAAATGTATGTTGAGCTGCTCAGGCATGTGTGTTACAGCTATAAAGATGTTTTTGTTTTGTTTTTTTGTTTTTTTTTTTTTAAATAAAATAATTTTCTTATATTACTGGCACTACAACCACATCAAATAAATTACTTTTAAACATGCTTGCCCATTTTGTATTAGTATGGACTCACAAAGAGCGGACGATTGGCTGATGTGATAACAATATACTATCAATGGGAATCAAGAAGTACACAGTAAAGAGAGTTCAGCTGGCCATACACGTGTAGATTTTCGGACGAGAATATTCGTAGGAAAAGTTGTAGGAAAATTCTTTGAACATTTGGTGAATGGACAAATGTCATTCGAAAATTGCCTTTTGCTTTTAACATTCGAGTTTAAAATGAATGTAATTTCTGAACGATAACCACATACACTGGCCGAAAGTTCGTTTGATCAAGAAAAGTTTTCCTTCCCGCCCCTTTCGAATTTTCCCTTCACCGTGGTCAAAAACAAACATCCATTTGACCTCACTAATGATTAGAAAATCAAACCAATATTCTTGAAACAAAAAATATTGAACAAAAATCTATACATGTATGGCCAGCTTTAGATGCTTCACCATTGTGTTCAAGGTTGCTGTGCTGGAGTTTCTCTATGTTACTATATAAAGGTTCTCTCCTGAGTTAGACATAATATGCCCGTTCTGCACCTCTGAAACTACTAAGCAACTTATTCACTCCCTGGTTATCTCTCACCTTGACTATTGTAACTCCCTCCTCATTGGCCTACCTCATCACAGGCTATCCCCTCTTCAGTCTATCATGAATGCTGCTGCCACACTCATCCACCATTCTGTATCAGCCACCCCTCTCTCCCAATCCCTCCACTGGCTTCCCATTGCCCAAAAAATAAAATTCAAAACATTAACAATAACATATAAAGCCATTTATAACTCTGCCCCAAATTACATCACCAATCTTGCCTCCAAATATCACCCAAACCGTACTCTCTGCTCCTCACACAACCTCCTCCTCTCTAGCTCCCTTGTCTCCTCTTCCCATGCTCATCTCCAGGACTTCTCCAGAGCTTCCCTCATCCTCTGGAACTCTCTACCCCAATTTATCAGACTATCGCCAACTCTGCTCACTTTTAGGCGATCTCTGCAAACCTATCTCTTCAGGGAAGCCTATCCTGCCCTCAGCTAACAATGGAATCTTCTATTTCTCCTACCAGTCCATCCCCCACAGTTATTACCTTTTGTACCACTAACCCCTCCCTTTTAGATTGTAAGCTCCAAGGAGCAGGGCCCTCCTAACCCTCTTGTATTGAACTGTATTGTTGCTGTATTGTCTCCCGTTATATTGTGAAGCTCTGAGCAAACTGTTGGCGCTATATAAATCCTGTATAATAATAATAATAAACTAAAGGGAAATTATTTTTCATTTTGGATAGAGTAAGGGAGGTTTTTAACGCCTGTCAGGTTTTCTTTTTTTGTGTCCATCTCATTGAGAAGATTTCACGTCACTTCCTGTCCTATAGTGAAAATTGAAAGTGAAAAGAAATCTCTAGGGGACACCAAAGTGACCAGAACAAGTGCCCCCATTGTAAAAAAAAGTCCCCTCTACTCCACTTCTCATGACAACCCAAAATTTTTGCTTTCACTTTCAGTGATGATGGAAAATAAGAAAAATATAGAGAGCGAATCTCCCCAATGAGGGCATAAATGGCAATAATGAGGGGATAGACAGGTGTTATAATCCCTCTCCACCCCATATTAAACTAAAAAAAAAATCATCTCCCCAACTCCCTTCCTACTTTGCTTTATAACTGCAGAATTCTCCAAATCTAGGAATCCTCCCAATCTGACCCTTCTAGTTTATATACTTGTATTCTGATTTCTCTTTCTTGTACTTATTTTGTAATAAGTTACAGAAAATCAGTTTCAACAAACAAGTTATAGCAATATACAGTACAACTGCACTTTCTCTGATACGTTCATATAGCAATGACCTGTATGAATATGTTATTTTATACTCATACAACATTAATCATGCCAATTTCTGCTGATATATCTGTGACCTTGTTGAATCTTATAAATAAAGAATTCAAAGATTCGCCCTTAGTTATAAGTTAATGTTTGAATGGACATAGCAGATAACTATTTCTATCATATATCCTTGTGTACAACTGTGTTCTTGTGTACTTTACTTCTTTTTTTTTTAACATACCCACGTGCAGCTGCCCCTTACACCCCAGTCACATCGGGTGCGATTTGGCATGCAATGCGACTTGCAAATTGTATGCCACCCTACTGTCCGCTATTAGGGCAGTCATATCTGTACGGCTCTGACTTGGTCGGAGCCGCACTGATTTCTAAAGTAGTGCATGCGCTGCTTTTGATGCGATTTGCATAGACATCTGTGTCAGATGTCTTGCAAATCGCAACTGAAATCGGCAGGTCACCCGATTTTGAAATCGTGCAACTTCACTATAAGTCACAGGATTTCAAGATCGGCTTTGATGTGACCGGGGGCTTAAAGCTGAACCTCCAATTTACTGGTACAGAGCATGCTTACACTGCCTGTCAGAATCTTGACTTGGACCTCCTCAAGAGTGTTATCTAGAAGGATAGTTCCCATTTTTAAGAAGACCAAGGCCTGGTAAATTTTTTCAAAACCTTTTATGCCCCAACATGGCCATGAATAATGGGTAGATAGTGACCAACCTGTTGTCATCCCTCATTCTAAACCTTCCATACTCTATTCATAGCAATCAAAAACAAGTTTGGCCTATAGATACACTTTAAAGTGGTTTTAAATCTTCTGAGTGAAGCAGTGGCCCCAGCCCCCCTAATACTTACCTGTGCCCCATCGTGATCCAGTGATGTGCACGAGAGCCTTAGCTCTCTGGGGACTCTCCCTCTTCAATGGCTGAGACAGCAGTGGGAGCCATTGGCTCCCAATGCACTCAATCACAGTCATTGAGACAGTGAGGAGAGAGGGGGTTGGGGCAGAGCCACAGCTCTGTGAGTTAATGGACACGCAGAGCAGCGGCTCGGGAGTTAATCTACTTGGATGCCCCCATAGCAAGCTACTTGCTCTGGGGGCACTTGGCAGGAGCCAGGAAGGCCGGTGGAAGGCCTGAGAAAAGGAGGATCGAGGCTGCTCTGTGCAAAACCACTGCACAGAGCAGGTAAGTATGACATGTTTGGTTTTTTTCAAATTCTTGTTTAAAGTGGTCAGAAAATTAAGTCCTGATGGATCACTTCTGGCTGGCCCCTTTTTCAGGTATAGCAATTTAAAACTTTAAAATTAAAGCTGAGTTCCACCCAAAAGGGGAAGTTCTGCTTTAAGTACTGGTCCCCCGCTCCTCATGAGGTATTGCCACCTGGGGACTGGGGGATAGCGGCTACCCGATCTTGACATGTACACGCTCCCACTTCTTCTGCGATCGCCTAGGTCACGGGTGTCACACTGGTGGCCCTCCAGCTGTTGCCAAACTACAAGTCCCATGAGGCATTGCAAGAGTGGCAGTTACAAGCATGACTCCCAAAGGCAGAGGCATGATGGGATTTTTAGTTTCGCAACAGCTGGAGGGCCGCCAGTTTGACACCCCTGGCCTAGGTGTTTGGAAGCAGAAGTTGTCCTCACCCCCTCCCTCCCCATAGTCTTCTGGAATAAGTGACAGGTCCCAGAAAACTACAGGAAGCAAAGCGCTACTCGTGCAAGTTGTTTTGATAAAGTTCCACTTTCATGTTCCCCCAAAATAAACGGTGAAATCTGATTGGCACCTAACAGTTTCAATTCCAGGTGTCTATATATTTTCAATTCTCATTTTTAATGTAATGGAGCAGACATTTTTGCACAGTGACCTGTCACATGAATGCACACACCAATTAGGATGGATCTAAACTTACAAAAAGCTATTTCAAACTCAATATCAATGAAAGAAGAGAAACCACTGGGGCCATACTGAGCCTGGCAAACGGCAGAGATTTTCAGGATCAGGGAAATGTGCAACTCCAGCAAGAGATAAGAGCTCTGAAGGAGAATGTGAAAGTAAGTGTATACCCCAAGTTGGCCACCCCTAGAGCTGCACACAAAACATCCCAGCAGTAGATTGTACGCTTTCCTGCCAAGTTAACATGTGTGCTGCAGTTCAGCCAAACCTGGTGGCCACAGGAGGCTTCTATGTAATTTCAGCAAAGCTCTGTGCTGATCAAAAAGCTGATCTCTCCCCCTCTAACTCCTGTCTGCAAATTGTGCTCTACTGCGGTGTTACAGGCTTGGGTTTGCATATCAGCAGCGTAAACACAGCGATTCTGTATGAGTTTGTGATCTGTGCAGTTCTGTACTACCATTGGCCTCTGGAATGAGGGCAAAACTTCAAGGCTCTGGCTGCTGCTCTGTGCCAATATGGAACCTGGAGACTGGTGAGCATCACTCCCCTGAGACTGTCAGGCTGTCAGGGCAGCCAGAGCTGGCCAGAAGAACCTTCGCATCTCTATCCGCACTCCAGGAGGTGGTGGGAATGCAGGACAGTACACTCCTGCTGAGCTGTGGCCACCATCTGCTCCAACAGCTAAAGTCTAGATGTCAGAGCAGACAGAAACCAGCAGGAAAAAGGCTGCAGTCCGGGAATTGGGTCATTGCTCGGTGGTTGAGAACCACTGATCTAGGGTAAAATGCCACCCCTCTGTAAATTATTTCTGTGTAAACAATCTAGACCAGCCTCTCAAGAAGAGTGCCCAGGCACCCTGGGGTGGCTTGAGGTTTCTTCAGGGTTGCCTTGGCAAAAGGTCTAAAAATTGCCCAAAACTTGTATACAAGCCAGCGGGTGGAACAAGCCTGATTTCTAGTTACACAAAGCCACAGGTTTTCATTGTGCACCATTATGACCTTCTAGCCGCTGGCATCCTGACAACCAATGACATCATCAGTTGATAAGGAGGAAGTCAGCTGCCTGCACAGCATCCTAGTTTGACCCTCCCCTTCCCATCAGTGATGGGGTCACATTAGCTCAGTGATGGAGAAAAACTGATGGAGAAGAGGAACACTGGAATACCAGTCAGTATCAGTGTGCAAAGGTGTATTTGCTTTAGAAGAACAAATCACCTCTAATGTTGGATGTCCTACATGTGTGGATGTTGCTGCGTTATATAAAACTGAATCATTTCTCACATTTTAGAATGAGGTGCCTCAAGACTGTCCATAATTTTAAAGGGTGCCTCGGGATTGTTCATGATTTTAAAGGGTGCCTTGACTGAAAAAAAGGTAAAGAAACACTAATCTAGACCAGTGTTTCTCAACCTTTTTTCAGTCAAGGCACCCTTTAAAATTACAGACAGTCCCGAGGCACCCTTTAAAATGATAGACAGTCTCGAGGCACCCCATTCTAAAATGGGTTGCCTCAAGACTGTACATAATTTAAAAGGGCACCCCATTCTAAGATTTGAAAAACTATTCTAATAGTTTTATATAACACAGCAACATCCACACATGTAGGACTTCCAACATTAGAAGTTATTTATTCTTCAAAAGCAAATACATGTTTGCACACTGGTACTGACTACTATTCCAGTGTTTATCTTCTCCCTCAGTTTTTCTCCATTACTGAGCTAGTGTGACACCAGCACTGATAGAGACTGGCAGGGGAGGGTCAAACTAGGATGGTGTGCAGGCAGCTGACATCCTCCTTAACAACTGATGATGTTATTGGTTGTCAGGTTGTTGGCAGCAAGAAGGTCGTAATGGCGCAAAATGAAAACCTGTGGCTTTGTGTAACTAAAAGGCAGGCTTGATCTACCCACTGGCTTGTATACACATTTTGGGCAATTTTTAGACATTTTGCCAAGGCACCCCTGAAGAAACCTCAAGGCACCTTGGGTTGCTTGGGCACCCTGGTTGAGAAAGGCTGATTTAGACCATACAGTATATACAGACTGACTGCATTGTGTTTGAATTACTGTTATTAAATGTAATGTCCTAATGAAAAGCAGTGTTTGCTTTTGTAAAGCAGTTATTTGAAGATGGGTGTAGTAGTTTTGGGTGAGACGTAGGTCTGTGGTCTTTATAAAGGCACTTGGCCTGCAGGATTCTGTATGGCAGAACTTCCCAGTGATGTTTGATATCCTTACCATTTACATCATTGCTATTCAGCTAGCGAATATCGGGCTACATTGAACTGCGATCCCATGCTGCAGATACTGTGTCAGATACATACAGTAATTACCTGGAATTTGAGCAGGAGATGGCCAAGGTCTACAGGTCTGTTCATCAGCCTGCCAGAGCTGAATTCCTTGAATCAAATCCAATTTATTTCACTGCACACAGCATCTGGAAGCATAGATTGAACAGCCATCATTTTTCCATCATGTCAGCAGTCCACATATTTTAGATACACTAGTTTGACAAAAAATCTGAAACATGGGATTCAAAATACACCACTTACTGTGGGTCTGCCGATGTCATCCCTTGTTCTTAATATAAAACAAATTGCTGAGTCTACTGGTCACAAGAGAAGTTTTACTCTCACTTACATAACGAGAAAGCAGAGAGCCTCAGTTTAGGAGTAATGGATTCCCATGCTATTGTGTGATTTAACTACTTGCTGGCTGGCACCACAAGGCTAGGATCCGCTTACTCTTGTCATTTTGTGTTCATCCATGATGGAATAGCAGACATTATTCTCTATTGCAAATCCTTTTCATTAGATAATTCTATGGCTAAATGGTTGTGCAGTCCTAAAGTCCTGAGTTTGATTTAGTTTCATTTCACTAGTAAAAACATACTGGAGGGTTCATTGGCTTTCTGACAGATTTGACCCGTATGTGTTTGATAGTGGGAGGGTCGTTAGACTGTAAGATTTTTTGGTTTCAGAGGCTGGTGTAAATGGTTGTATTCTCAGAGGCTGGTGTAAATGGTTGTACTCTCAGGGCCTGGTATAAATGGTTGTATTCTCAAGGGCTGGTGTAAATGGTTGTATTCTCAAGGGCTGGTGTAAATGGTTGTATTCTCAGGGCCTGGTGTAAATGGTTGTATTCTCAAAGGCTGGTGTAAATGGTTGTATTCTCAAGAGCTGGTGTAAACGGTTGTATTCTCAGGGACTGGTGTAAATGGTTGTATTCTCAGAGGCTGGTGTAAATGGTTCTATTCTCAAGGGCTGGTGTAAACGGTTGTATGCTCAGGGCCTGGTGTAAATGGTTGTACTCTCAAGGGCTGGTGTAAATGGTTGTATTCTCAGGGCCTGGTGTAAATGGTTGTATTCTCAAGGGCTGATGTAAATGGTTGTATTCTCAGGGCCTGGTGTAAATGGTTGTATTCTCAAGGGCCTGGTGTAAATGGTTGTATTCTCAAGGACTGATGTAAATGGTTGTATTCTCAGGGCCTGGTGTAAATGGTTGTATTCTCAAGGGCTGGTGTAAATGGTTGTATTCTCAGGGCCTGGTGTAAATGGTTGTACTCTCAAGGGCTGGTGTAAATGGTTGTATTCTCAAGGGCTGGTGTAAATGGTTGTATTCTCAAGGGCTGGTGTAAATGGTTGTATTCTCAGGGCCTGGTGTAAATGGTTGTACTCTCAAGGGCTGGTGTAAATGGTTGTATTCTCAAGGGCTGGTGTAAATGGTTGTATTCTCAGGGCCTGGTGTAAATGGCTGTATTCTCAGAGGCTGGTGTAAATGGTTGTACTCTCAGGGGCTGGTGTAAATGGTTGTATTCTCAGGGCCTGGTGTAAATGGTTGTATTCACAAAGCCTGGTGTAAATGGTTGTATTCTCACGGCCTGGTGTAAATGGTTGTACTCTCGGGCTGGTGTAAATGGTTGTATTCTCAGAGGCTGGTGTAAATGGCTGTACTCTCGGGCTGGTGTAAATGGCTGTACTCTCAGGGCCTGGTGTAAATGGTTGTATTCTCAGGGGCTGGTGTAAATGATTGTACTCTCAGGGCCTGGTGTAAATGGTTGTACTCTCAGAGCTTGGTGTAAATTATTATTATTATACAGTATTTATATAGCACCAGAAAGGTTTGCTCAGCGCTGTACATTATAGTGGGGGACAGAACATGTGACAATACAGTAACAAAACAATACACGAGGGGTTCGAGGGCCCTGCTCATTCAAGCGTACAATCTAGGAGGGAGGGGAACGTGGTACAGGAGAAAGTGGTTTTGGGGGATGGAGTGGAGGAGATCGGCTGTTCCCTGAAGAGATGGGTTTTCAGGGTGCGCCTAAAGGTGAGGAGGGTAGGTAACAGTCTAATGGATTGGGGTAGTGAGTTCCAGAGGATGGGGGAAGTCCTGCAGTCGGGCATGGGAGGTGGAGACCAGGGAGCTAGAAAGTAGGAGGTCTTGTGAGGAGCAAAGATTACGGGTTGGGTGGTATTTGGGTATCAGGTAAGTGAGGTAATTTGGGGCAGCGTTGTGAATGGCTTTGTATGTCAGTGTTAGTAGTTTGAATTTAATGCGTTGGGCAATCGGGAGCCAGTGGAGGGAATGACAGAGGGGGGTGGCAGAAGAGGAGTGGTTGGTAAGGTGGATGAGTCTGGCCGCTGAGTTAAGTATAGACTGAAGCGGGGATAGTCTGTGATGAGGTAGGCCGGTGAGAAGAGAGTTGCAGTAGTCCAAACGTGAAATAATGAGGGAGTGAACGAGTTGTTTAGTAGTGTCTGGGGTTAGGAACGTACGTATTTTGGAGATGTTGCGGAGGTGGAGTCTGCATGAGTTTGCCAACGATTGGACATGGGGTTGGAAGGACAGGTTTGAGTCTAGAGTGACACCTAGGACTTTGGCTTGCGGGGTGGGACTGATGGTGGTGTTGTTGGTCATGATGGAGAGGGTGGGGGCGCGGTCTGGGGGGAAGATTAGGAGCTCGGTTTTGGAAAGGTTCAGTTTGAGGAAATGGAGCGACATTTAGTTTGATATGTCGTTCAGCAGGTGCGGTGACTGAAGGGATGAGGTGAGGGGTGGAGAGGTAAATTTGTGTGTCATCGTCATAGAGGTGATAGTTGAAGCCGTGGGAGTGTATCAGTTTGCCATGGGAGGAGGTATATATGGAGAAGAGAAGGGGTCCGAGGACAGGGCCTTGGGGGACCCCAACAGAGAGGGGGAGGTGGTAGCATTATAGGTAACACTGAAGGAGCGTTGGGAGAGATAGGAGGAGAGCCTGGAGAGAGCGGAGTCTCTGATGCCGAGCGAGTGTATTTTATTAAGGAGGAGGGGGTGGTCAACTGTGTCGAAGGCTGCGGAGAGGTCAAGGAGTAAATGGACTGAGTAGTGGCCATTAGCTTTGGCGGTTAGCAGGTCATTAGTGATTTTGAGTAGGGCGGTTTCGGTGGAGTGTAGGGAACGGAAGCCAGACTGTAGCGGATCGAGGAGGTTGTTGTCAGTGAGTAAATGGTTGTACTCTCAGGGCCTGGTGTAAATGGTTGTACTCTCAGGGCCTGTTGTAAATAGTTGTATTCTCAGGGGCTGGTGTAAATCGTTGTATTCTCAGGGGCTTGTGTAAATGGTTGTATTGTCAGGGCCTGGTGTAAATGGTTGTACTCTCAGGGGCTGGTGTAAATGGTTGTATTGTCAGGGCCTGGTGTAAATGGTTGTACTCTCAGGGGCTGGTGTAAATGGTTGTACTTTCAGGGGCTAGTGTAAATGGTTGTATTCTCAGGGCCTGGTGTAAATGGTTGTACTCTCAGGGGCTGGTGTAAATGGTTGTACTCTCAGGGGCTGGTGTAAATGGTTGTATTCTCAGGGCCTGGTGTAAATGGTTGTACTCTCAGGGGCTGCTGTAAATGGTTGTACTCTCAGGGGCCTGGTGTAAATGGTTGTATTCTCAGGGCCTAGTGTAAATGGTTGTACTCTCAGGGGCTGCTGTAAATGGTTGTACTCTCAGGGGCTGGTGTAAATGGTTGGGTTTTTTTAAGCTGTCTGTGCACTAGTAGAGGTTTGAATGAACATTCATTCAAACACTTGAAACTATGAAAATTCTCAGTACATTCATTTGAACGTACTTCAAAATTTAATTGCGTTTAAAGAAGAACTTCTCCTAAAAGGGGAAATTCTGCTTGTTTGCCTCCTTTCCCCCTCCACTGCCACATGTGGCACATTTTTGAAGGGGAGCAGGTACCTGGTTTTGACAGTTCGACAAGTTTGGCCCCCCTCCTCCCCCACACCTTTTTGGGACACTTCACAGGAGCCAGAAGACTGAGGGACAATTCACAATGTGCTTCGCTCATGCGCAGTAGAGGGCCGACTGTGAAGCTGCAAAGCTTCACTTCCAGCTTCCCTTACTGGAGATGCTGACACCTGCACCCAAAGCTAATCGAAGAGTCTGCTCTGGTGAGGACATCATTGGATCCCTGGACAGGTAAGTGTCCTTATATAAAAAGTCAGCATCTACAATATTTGTTGCTGCTGATGTTTGATTTTTTGGGGGGAGTCTGGAATTCTGCTTTAACCATTAATTTTAGAATAAATGGATTTTGCAAAAGGAAACTACGTATACTGAAATTAGTTTGTTCAAGAAAAATTGTTATCCTACTCCTTCAAGCTTTCTTATCACTGTAGTCAAAAACAAACATTGTTTTGTCCCTAATATCGATTATAAAATTCAAGTTTTGAACAAACTCCTACTAGTAAATGGCCAGATTTAAGTCAACAATAGTTGGTTCGAATCTTGGCTGGTTCAGCAGGGACTGGCCGAAATTTGAACCATATATGGGCAGGCTGATTGTACCCAATTCAATTGTTATACAACTTTGGTACAACCACCATGTCGGAGTTTTACAATCAGCATGTCAGATCTCCCCGCTGGGAAGGATTCCCCGAACAATGCTAACTGGGTTGATGGGGGAATCTAGCAATTTTCTTTCTTGCAACCATGGGTTGCATCATCGCATATACAGTGGAGCGAAAAAGTATTTAGTCAGCCACCAATTGTGCAAGTTCTCCCACTTAAAAAGATGAGAGAGGCCTGTAATTGGCATCATAGGTAGACCTCAACTATGAGAGACAAAATGAGAAAAAAAATCCAAACAATCACATTGGCTGATTTGGAAATAATTTATTTGCAAATTATGGTGGAAAATAAGTATTTGGTCAATATCAAAAGTTCATCTCAATACTTTGTTATATATCCTTTGTTGGCAATGACAGAAGTCAAACGTTTCCTGTAAGTCTTCACAAGGTTGGCACACACTGTTGCTGGTATGTTGGCCCATTCCTCCATGCAGATCTCCTCTAGAGAAGTGATGTTTTGGGGCTCTCGCTGGGCAACACGGACTTTCAACTCCCTCCAAAGGTTTTCTATGGGGTTGAGATCTGGAGACTGGCTAGGCCACTCCAGGACTTTGAAATGCTTCTTACAAAGCCACTCCTTCGTTGCCTGGGCGGTATGTTTGGGATCATTGTCATGTTGGAAGACCCAGCCACGTTTCATCTTCAATGCCCTTGCTGATGGAAGGAGGTTTGCACTCAAAATCTCACGATACATGGCCCCATTCATTCTGTCCTGTACTTGGATCAGTCGTCCTGGTCCCTTTGCGGAGAAACAGCCCCAAAGCATGATGTTGCCACCCCCATGCTTCACAGTAGGTATGGTGTTCTTTGGATGCAACTCAGCATTCTCCCTCCTCCAAACACGACGAGTTGTGTTTCTACCAAACAGTTCTATTTTGGTTTCATCTGACCATATTACATTCTCCCAATCCTCTTCTGGATCATCCAAATGCTCTCTAGCAAACTTCAGACGGGCCCAGACATGTACTGGCTTAAGCAGGGGGACATGTCTGGCACTGCAGGATCTGAGTCCCTGGCGGCGTAGTGTGTTACTGATGGTAGCCTTTGTTACGTTGGTCCCAGCTCTCTGCAGGTCATTCACTAGGTCCCCCCGTGTGGTCCTGGGATTTTTGCTCACCGTTCTTGTGATCATTTTGACCCCACGGGGTGAGATCTTGCGTGGAGCCCCAGATCTAGGGAGATTATCAGTGGTCTTGTATGTCTTCCATTTTCTAATTATTGCTCCCACAGTTGATTTGTTCACACCAAGCTGCTTACCTATTGCAGATTCAGTCTTCCCAACCTGGTGCAGGTCTACAATTTTGTTTCTGGTGTTCTTCGACAGCTCTTTGGTCTTCACCATAGTGGAGTTTGGAGTGTGACTGTTTGAGGTTGTGGACAGGTGTCTTTTATACTGATAACAAGTTCAGACAGGTGCCATTGATACAGGTAATGAGTGCAGGACAGAGGAGCCTCTTAAAGAAGAAGGTACAGGTCTGTGAGAGACAGAAATCTTACTTGTTTGTAGGTGACCAAATACTTATTTTCCACCATAATTTTCAAATAAATTCTTTCCAAGTCAGCCAATGTAATTGTCTGGATTTTTTTTCTCATCTTGTCTCTCATAGTTGAGGTCTACCTATGATGCCAATTACAGGCCTCTCATCTTTCTAAGTGGGAGAACTTGCACAATTGGTGGCTGACTAAATACTTTTTTGACCCACTGTAGCTTGCCTAAGGCCTAGATCCCACTGGCTTAGAAAGCAGGCATTTAGGGGCGTTTTTAACGCTCCTCAAATACCTATGGAAATGATACTATGGGCAGCACACAGTACTGTTCACATTATCAAAACATGAAGCATTAGCGTCGCTTCAAAATTCAAGCCTCATGTCAAGTCAGGAGGAGTTGAAGCCTTTCAGCGCCTCCCACTCAAGTCTTTGGTGATGCTCCTCAAATGCCCTGGCTGGCGTATGTGGGGCATGTGCAGTGCGGTTGCAGCACGTTAATACCATAAGAGTTTATTATAGACGTTTGTGATGCAGTATTAACGCTTGTAAAATGCATCAAAACTGCGCATAGGGCGTTTGGTGAGCGTTTTTAATGCTTGTAAAACGCCAATACTAAAGCTCATTAACGCCTGTCTAACATCCATACTAACACTATTTATTTATTTCAGGTACTTATATAGCACCGTCAATGTACGCAGCACTTTACATATATATTGTACATTCACATCAGTCCCTAACCCTCAAGGGGTGTACAATCTAAAGTCCCTAACTCACATTCACATACTAGGGCCAATTTAGACAGGAACCAATTCACCTACCAGCATGTCTTTGGAGTGTGGGAGGAAACCTGAGTACCCGGAGGAAACCCAAGCAGGCACAGGGAGGACATGCAAACTCCAGGCGGAAGTGCTAACCATTTAGCCACCGTGTTGCCGATTAGGGGCATTTTGAAGAGTTAGGAATTTAGTCAAGTGTGAACAAACCCCAAGGCATTTTAGAAATAGTGTCAGCTCTATGGAATTGAGCAGGAAGGTCACCACAATGATATCATCATGAAACAGAAAAAAAAATGCCTATTGCTGGCACCAAACAGCAACCTTGTCACCATTGCTCTCTTGTTTGTATTCAAGGTTACTTTTGCTGTAGCTTAAAAGGCAATATAGAGAGCCGCACATGAGAATTTCATAAGCGTAATGTACTTATACTATCAATAGGGATTACTGTTCAATGAAACCTGTTTCCGTGCTTCCTACTTTAACAGCGCTGCACTGTCAATGCTTTCGGTTTTCTCCTTTATCACCCATGCTGTTCACGTTCATTAAAACAAATCACTCTCCAAGTGACTTATCCTGTAATATGTTTTATCTCAGCAGTTATCTGCAGAAAGGCTGGCAGCCTTGATATGCCAATAGCCACTAAATTGAAAATCTGAAGATCGCTTCAAAAAAGTCCTGGATTGTTTCTTAGATACACAGAATATAACTGGATACTAACATTTATAAGTAAAGTTGATCCAGGGAATATCCGATTGCCTCTCCGGGGATCAGGAAGGATTCTTTTTCCCAGCAAGAGCAAATTGGATCATGCTTTGCTGGGGTTTTTTTGCCTTCCTCTGGATCAACTGTGGGTATAGGATTAAAACTTTTTTTTTTTAATGGTTGAACTGGATGGACTTTTGTCTTTTTTCAGCCAGACTAACTATGTAACTATGTACAGTGGGGATCGAAAGTTTGGGCACCCCAGCTAAAAATTTGTAATAATGTGCATAAAGAAGCCAAGGAAAGATGGAAAAATCTCCAAAAGGCATCAAATTACAGATTAGACATTCTTATAATATGTCAACAAAAGTTAGATTTTATTTCCATCATTTACACTTTCAAAATAACAGAAAACAAAAAATGGCTTCTGCAAAAGTTTGGGCACCCTGCAGAATTTATAGCATGCACTGCCCCCGTTGCAAAGCTGAGACCTGCCAGTGTCATGGATTGTTCTCAATCATCGTCTGGGAAGACCAGGTTATGTCAATCTCAAAGGTTTTAAATGCCCAGACTCATCTGACCTTGCCCCAACAATCAGCACCATGGGTTCTTCTAAGCAGTTTTCTAGAAAACTGAAACTGAAAATAGTTGACGCTCTCAAAGCTGGAGAAGGCTATAAGGAGATAGCAAAGCGTTTTCAGATGTCAATATCCTCTGTTCGGAATGTAATTAAGAAATGGCAGTCATCAGGAACAGTGGAAGTTAAAGCAAGATCTGGAAGACCAAGAAAAATATCAGACAGAACAGCTCGCAGGATTGTAAGAAAAACAATTCAAAACCCACGTTTGACTGCACGATCCCTCCAGAAAGATCTGGCAGACACTGGAGTTGTGGTACACTATTCCACTGTAAAGAGATACTTGTACAAATATGGTCTTCATGGAAGAGTCATCAGAAGAAAACCTTCTACGTCCTCACCACAAAAATCATCGTTTGAACTTTGCAAATGAACATATAGACAAGCCTGATGCATTTTGGAAACAAGTTCTGTGGACCCATGAGGTTAAAATTGAACTTTTTGGCCGGAATGAGCAAAGGTACGTTTGGAGAAGAAGGGGCACAGAATTTAATGAAAAGAACCTCTGTCCAACTGTTAAGCATGGGGTTGGATCAATCATGCTTTGGGGTTGTGTTGCAGCCAGTGGCACAGGGAACATCTCACGAGTAGAAGGAAAAATGGATTCAATAAAATTTCAGCAAATTTTGGATGGTAACTTGATGCCATCTGTGAAAAAGCTGAAGTTAAAGAGAGGATGGCTTCTACAAATGGATAATGATCCTAAACACACCTCGAAATCCACGGGGGATTACATCAAGAGGCGTAAACTGAAGGTTTTGCCATGGCCTTCACAATCTCCTGACCTCAACATAATTGAAAATCTATGGATGGAACTTAAAAGAGCAGTGCGTGACAGACAGCCCAGAAATCTCAAAGAACTGGAAGACTTTTGTAAGGAAGAATGGGCAAAGATACCTCAAACAAGAATTGAAAGACTCTTGGCTGGCTACAAAAAGCGTTTACAAGCTGTGATACTTGCCAAAGGGGGCAGTACAAGATATTAACTCTGCAGGGTGCCCAAACTTTTGCAGACGCCATTTTTTTGTTTTCTGTTATTTTGAAAGTGTAAATGATGGAAATAAAATCTAACTTTTGTTGACATATTATAAGAATGTCTAATCTGTAATTTGATGCCTTTTGGAGATTTTTCCATCTTTCCTTGGCTTCTTTATGCACATTAATACAAATTTTTAGCTGGGGTGCCCAAACTTTCGATCCCCACTGTATATATTGGATACCAGCATGATAATAAGGTACAGCAGATGTAACAATACGAAGGTCATCACAATTACTTTCAAGCAAACTTTACAAAATAAATCAAAATATGTATTTGAAGACGACTAAAAGAGCTCTGAAAAACAGGGCTTTCTTCATTGGTAATGTTCACATACAGTAAATGTGTTGGCAGCACTGCATAAGCACATTGTTTCTATAATGCTGGCCTCTGCCTTGTGGAAAGTCGCTGTCCTTTCTCTTTCTTTGTGCTGTGCCAGCAGATGAAGATGTGTAGCAATACACCTTGCATTATTTAGCGATGTGACCTTCTTGCTTGCCACCTTTTTTATGCAGTGTTACTGTTATTACCAGTGCCCCATCAGTACTGATGAATGAAGACAGGGCAGAACATCAGTGATCGTAGCCTGTTATGTGATGCGACACAATCAGGCTATGGCACAGTATGGGGAAAGGTGTCAATAAGCCTGAACTACTCAGCAAACTGCAAATACTTATCCAAAAATATCTAGAAGACTTCGTCCCACCAAGATCTCTGCTGAATCCATAGGTAGGTAGTGCCTATAAAAAACAGCAGTGTAGCAGTGATATATCATTTCTGGGCACTCATACCTATCATACAATGATTTCTCTGAACCACTTCAAGTCCGGACACTTTCACCCCCTTCCTGTCCAGGCCAATTTTCAGTTTTCAGCGCTGTCAAACTTTGAATGACAGTTGCACGGTCATGCAACACTGTACCCATATGAATTTTTTAGCTTTTTTTTTGAGACAGATAAAACTTTATTTTGGTGGAATTTATTCAAGATTGGGATTTTTATTTTTTTTGCTATATAAATGAAAATGTCTAAAAATTTGGAAAAAAATTGTTTTTCTTATAAAATTTTGCAAATAATAATCTTTCTTCTTGGCCAAAATTTATTCAGTTATCGTTTTAGTAAAAAAAAAATAACCCAAATTAGTTTATAACTAAAAATTATATTTTTTCAAAAGTTTTTCTTTACATTTTTATTTTATTTTTTTAATATTATTATTTATGTTTTTTTTTAACATATTGTCACCCTAGCAGTACAGTGTCATCATAGTGACACTGTACAACTTGTGGGGGGTGATTAAGAATTTTTTTTTTTTTTACACTGATTGCTTTTACACCTATAAAGGCTGTAAAAGTAATCATTTCTCCTCTCTGGCTGCATTCTTGCAGCCATTGAGAAATACTGTGAGAGCCGTGATTGGTCACAGCTTGTGACATGGTACAAGGCTGTTGTGAATAGCCTTGTACCATGTGATCTCTGTGATCATTCAAAGATTTCACACGTAGTAAGCAATGATGTCAGAAGTGACATCTTGCTTACACCTATTCATGTGATCACTGATTGGCCAATCAGTGATCACATGATCGGGACCTCGCACAGAGGTCCCGTACAGCGATCGGTGTTCCGCTCTGTCCTCCCAGGGAACGCGCACAATCCAAAATGGTGGGTGCAGTTTATGAATGGCAACACGACCCTGCGCTGCCACCGTCCGGCCATTTATTTACAGCGGCCAGATGGGAAGTGGTTAAGAAAATAAAAAAATTCCAGGGATCATATGCTGCACATGTATGCTTCTGGTATGTACTGTAGACGTACAGCTTAAAGTGGAACTTCACGCTGTCAAACAACGTTGACTAATTTCTGTAGTTACTTTCTGGTTTCCTTGCCTGGGCAAATGATGTTATACATCCCAGGAATCTTCAGGAGAGGAGGAGAGGAGAGCACACCCTTCTGCCTGCATGCTTGAGCTAAGGGCAGATGGATTCCAGGAAGTAAATGCTACTTGAATCATCTGCCCTTACTCGGGATGGTTACTGGCAGAAATGCTAGGGGGTGTTTTTCTAAGTGATTTCTCAGTAAAATAAAGCATGAATACATGGATTTATGGGGGAGTTTGCTTTAAATATTAAAAATGAATGAAATAGCGTGTTTTGCTTGTGGTGTTCAGATACAGTGTAGTTCCACTTTAAAGCAATGTTAAACCCCAAACCAAATATTTATGATGTACTGTAGCTGGCCATTCCTACTGGCTGAATTCAGTTTGTTTCTTTAGGCCTCATTTACATGCATACTTAGGCGTATGCCTGTGCAAGGGCCGTGTTTTCCCACAAGGGGATATACAGGTGTTCCATGCATCCCTTTGCAGGCATTCCCATTCATGTCAGTTGAGGTGCAGCAACTGCGCTGAGACAGCCGCTGCTACTAATTTGATATCTGTGCAGGTCCCAAAACGCACAAAATGTCTTTTCACCTGCTGATCCAGCCAGTAACACTTCTTGTGGTAGGGTTCCTCCACTCTGGATGGAGGAATAATGGAGACACTAGAGGACAGCAGCATTTTCAGTCTGGGGTGAGGGTAGTGTTAGATGTACTAGCAGATTTGGATGGACTAAACTAATGCAGTGCAGCCAAACTTTGACTAAGGGTCGGTTCACATCATAGAAATGCAGTCCAGATGCATTCCGGGTGTGTTTCTGCATGCGTGTTTTTGGCGCATTTTACCGCATTCCAGTACAGTTCTGTGCGGGGAAAATGCAGCCTGTTCTACTTTTTTTTTTCTGCAACCAGAATGCACTGGAACAGCAAGTACTGATGTGAGCTAGGACATTGATAACCATATAACCTACTTTCTGTGCATTTTGGATGCAGAATAAAAGCAACTGAAACGCATGTAGTGTGAACTAGTCCTAAAACGGTTTAGGCATTGCAGCAACAGGTTTTTTTTCTTTTGTGAAATAGGGTTTCATAAATGAATAAAAGCTGACCATTGTAAGCATGAATGTCAGTGTTGAATGGTTTGTGCCAATTCTCTTAACTGCTAATTTTGCTGGGCAATTTGTTCTGTTAACGGAAGTTAAAAAATAACTTACTGGCTGGATCAATGGATAAAAATAAAGGTAAAGAGTAAAAAATAAGAAAACTAATGCAGCCATCGCATCTAAGAATTGGTAAGCTGCGGTATGTTACATTTTTGTTTGGGGGTTTGGGGTTTAATACTGCTTTTCTACCCACTCTAGCTTAATTTCATATTCATCCCCCTAATTGTTCTTTTATTCTACCCTTTTTAGTCCCGTAATGAAAGATCCTGTTTCCCCTTTTTGCTACTTACAGCTCAATAATTACTTTGGTTTTAGTAAATCGGTATAAAGCATTGTACCATATGTGTCTTGATGTCGAATAACAATACCATTGATTGTGTTTTTAAAATATAACTTCTAAAGTAATCTTAATATTCCCTAAAGGTATCAAACATCAATGTCATATAGGACATTTATTTTCTTGTTTCATAACACACAGTGCATCCAGAAAGCATTCACAGCGCTTAACTTTTGCCACATTTTGTTATGTTACAGCCTTATTCCAAAATGGATTAAATTCATTTTTTTCCTCAACATTCTACAAACAATATCCTATAATGACAACGTAAAAGAAGTTCATTTTTAAATCTTTTCAATTTATTAAAAATAAAAAAATCGCATTATAACTTACCTAGGTGGATGCAGCATCGGTCCAATGCTGCATCTGTCTCCCACTGGCTCAGAGGGTGAGAACTCAGCGATCACATGACTGCTGATCCCTGAGTTCTCACAGCCGCTCTGAGCAGAAAGCAGGACTGCTCAGCTCACTGGAGCGCTGGGCCTTGGAGGGGGAGAGAGCAGCTGTCTCAGGCTCTTAGCGGCTCATGGACAGGCTGAGCCAGCTGCCGCTCCAGATTCTGGGGTGGATCCCTGGACCGGCTGACTAGCGTCAGCCAACAGTGGGCTTCAGCCTGCTGTTGGCCCGAAAATGGGTCGCAGGAGTACAGAACGAACTGCACTCCTGTGACCCACAGGAGAAGTTCAGCCAAAAGAGCTTTGGCTGTACTTCTCCTTTAAGTATGTAGCTAAATTGACTAACTTATAACTGGCAATTCATAAAAAAAAAGGTGCTGTTGAGGAAAAAACTTTGGGTTCTGTGTCTGTAGCTACTCCTCCTGGGCATGTCATAGCTGAGAAGGTGTGGTTGAGGAACTCCTCCTTTAGCCTGATGCGGTGCAGAATTCACATTGTTCTCTGTGCGAATTCCGCACCGCATCAGAATCTCACCCCGTTCATGCGAACCGCTGCAGGTGTGTATGTTAAGTTAACAACACCCCGAAATCGGTCCGCAAAACGCAGTGCGATGTGCAGAATCGGATCGCATAGGTGTGAATACCCATGCGATCTGAGTCTAGTGCAGACCAAAAAAAGAGCCCTGGACCTTTTTGGTGCGGGTGCAGTGCGATTAGAACCATACAAGATGTATGGCTCCAATCGCACCACACACAATTCGCATGTGATTCGAACAGGAATGCGGTGCTGTTCCTGTGTTAATCACATGCGGTGTACCTAACCGCATAAATGTGAACTCGGGCTGAATCAGTGGAGTCTTTTCATCATTTTACAGTATCTCACAGACGTGTACACCCTTCACATTTTTATAAATATTTGATTATATCTTTTCATGTGACAACACTGAAGAAATGACACTTTGCTACAATGTAAAGTAGTGAGTGTACAGCTTGTATAACAGTGTAAATTTGCTGTCCCCTCAAAATAACAACACACAGCCATTAATGTCTAAACTGCTGGCAACAAAAGTGAGTACACCCCTAAGTGAAAATGTCCAAATTGGGTCCAAATTGTCAATATTTTGTGTGGCCACCATTATTTTCCAGCACTGCCTTAATCCTCTTGGGCATGGAGTTCACCAGAGCTTCACAGGTTGTCACTGGAGTCCTCTTCCACTCCTCTATGATGACATCATGGAGCTGGTGAATTTTAGAGACCTTGTGCTCCTCCACCTTCCGTTTGAGGATACCTCACAGATGCTCAATAGAGTTTAGGTCTGGAGACATGCTTGGCCAGTCCATCACCTGTACCCTCAGCTTCTTTAGCAAGGCAGTGGTGGTCTTGGAGGTGTGTTTGGTGTCGTTATCATGTTGGAATACTGCCCTGCGGCCCAGTATCCGAAGGGAGGGGATCATGCTCTGCTTCAGTATGTCACAGTACATGTTGGCATTCATGGTTCCCTCAATGAATTGTAGCTCCCCAGTGTCGGCAGCACTCATGCAGCCCCAGACCATGACACCCCCACCACCATGCTTGACTGTAGGCAAGACACACTTGTCTTTGTACTCCTCACCTGGTTGCCGCCACACACGCTTGACACCATCTGAACCAAATCAGTTTATCTTGGTGTCACCAGAAAACAGGACACGGTTCCAGTAATCCATGTCCTTTGTCTGCTTGTCTTCAACAAACTGCTTGCAGGCTTTCTTGTGCATCATTGTTAGAAGAGGCTTCCTTCTGGGACAACAGCCATGCAGACTAATTTGATGCAGTGTGCGGCGTATGGTCTGAGCACTGACAGGCTGACCCCTTCAACCTCTGCAGCAATGCTGGCAGCACTCATACGTCTATTCCCAAAGACAACCTCTGGATATGACGCTAAGCACGTGCACTCAACCTCTTTGGTCGACCATGGCGAGGCCTGTTCTGAGTGGAACCTGTCCTGTTAAACCACTGTATGGTCTTGGCCACCGTGCTGCAGCTCAGTTTCAGGGTCTTGGCAATCTTCTTATAGCCTAGGTCATCTTTATGTACAGCAACAATTCTTTTCTTCAGATCCTCAGAGAGTTCTTTGCCATGAGATGCCATGTTGAACTTCCAGTGACCAGTATGAGAGAGTGAGGGTGATAACACCAAATTTAACACACCTGCTCCCCATTCACACCTGAGACCTTGTAACAGTAAAGGGTCACATAACACCGGGGAGGGAAAATGGCTTATTCGGTCCAATTTGGACATTTTCACTTAGGGGTGTACTCACTTTTGTTGCCAGTGGTGTAGACATTAATGGCTGTGTGATGAGTTATTTTGAGGGGAAAGCAAATACAAGCTGTACACTCACTACTTTACATTGTAGCAAAGTGTCATTTCTTCAGTGTTGTCACATAAAAAGATAGAATAAAATATTTACAAAAATGTGAGGGGTGTACTCACTTCTGTGAGATACTGTATCTCATTCTTCCCGTTTCTGTCATAGTAATGCAATAGGTGGAACAGACCAAACACAGCATGGCTGTCCTTAACTCACAATGTTTATGAAGCACAGACAGCAATTACTTCTGGATGTTGGGTTTAGAAGACCAGTTAGCTTGGATACTAGCATCTCCTGAGGTTCAGAAGAAAATAAAAAATGTTAGTGTAAACTCCAGGATGAGCAAATATTGTTTTAATACAAGAGACGTGTGTTCTTACCTAAATCTTGGTGTGCTTTGTGTATTCCTTCCCGATCTGTGCAGTAATACTGCACTAATGTGAAACTTTGCTTATAATCAAGACTGTTCATTGTTGCTCTTCTCCTGCGGAGGGTGACTGGTCTTGTCTACGCCCCTCCAGTAGATTTCAGCATGCAGCCTGTAGTTGATGGGACCTATTGAGCCCCTCCCACTGCTCTGCTCACTGTACAACACAGTGATGATGTCACTGCTACTTTTACAGTGTAATAATTGGGCTTTTATCACACACAAGGTGGATTGATATCTTTTGTGACTATTGAAGAATATTTTGAAGTGAATGTTTTTGTGCCCAGAACTCAGGATTAAGGTCTTGATTAAAAACAGTGTTGTGCAGTTAGGGGCAGCAATCAAATCTTGAGCTGTTAGCAATGTAGAACAGTCTATGACTGCAGTATTTCAGCCATCTTACTGTATTATCTATACAATAAGGCTACCTATAAGGTATATATCTGTCATATCCCTCTGTTTTTTAATAGTTTCTCATTATTTGCTATCTATAGTCACATCATGTGATGTGGCAGTGACAGTTAGATGCAGAGTTTCCATATTAGTGGCAGGGTCTTCCAGGGCTGCAATCAGTGTAAGCAAGGCAACACCTCCTTTCCTTTTTCTTCTATTTTCCTTGCAGCATTTATGTGATGTCAGTAAGTGAAGTTCTGAAAGTTAAGGATTGAATATTACTGATGCTCATTGTTCATATGATACATTTATATCTCTTCATTGTGTTCCTTTTTCGTAAAATCACAGCTGAACTGCCAGTGAAATTTGTGGACCCCGTCTGTTGTATGGCTTTACTTGATGTTTAATTTTGCTTTTAGTACAAGAAATGGAAAATAATATTGTATCAACTTTCTAAAGCGGGAGAGAAACCCAATGTAAGTAACCCACAATAAAGATAGCATGGTAGTCAAAGTAGTCAAGGCACATATATTTCAAAGAGGGGGCTCTTGATAAATATCTTAGAAACAAACTCAGTTCACATGAATCTAGGCTGCTGGACTACTTTTACTGCTATGCTGTCTTTATGGTGATTTACCTACATTGGGTTTGGATGGTTCCCCATTGGGACGTTGGTTCTTCTGTTTTAAGTTTATGTGTACAAGACCATTAGCTGTCTACTCAATGTACCCGAATTTCCCACCTGAGAGTCAGTGGCTTCACCTTGGCTTACTCATTTGCACCTCTATGGGCAACATGCACGTGCTATGAATTCCAATCTACCCTACTGGCTGATATTACTTTATTAAAGATTAAAGTGGGTTCCAATGTACTGATTCTGTCATCTCCTGAAGAAGGAGTCCCAAAGCGTGTTCAATCCACATGTGAATTGTAATTGGAATCTTTGCATGTTGTGAACCCCTATGTGGCGAGTAATTTTTAATGTTGTGTAGTAGATTTTTAATGGTATACAATAACTTTGTTTTTATGGTACTCAGTTGCTCTTCTATATGTCCACACAAAGTCCATGACTACATATTCTGTTCATAGCTGTACATTGTATCAACTTTATTATTTATTATGCTATTTGTGTGGGGCCTTTGTTGGAATGCAGGGAGACTCTGAGGCTAGTTATACACAAGAGGACATTCAGAAGTGCACAATGTCCATTTAAGACATAGAGAACTGATGGCAGAGAAGGCCAAGTGGTCCCTTGAATCTTCTCTTTCACCCAGCACTAGATGACTTTGAACCACAAGACAACAGCAGAACTGGCAATATGCCAACAGCTCTGCATGTTCAGTGAGCTTCGATTTTCAACAACCTTTACAGAAATCATTTATAGCATTATCATGGTTATGAAAGCTACCCAGATTATTTGCTTCCAGTCCTGCTGCCATGTGAGTACCGCCATAATATCTCAATCTCTCTTATATCTGCTCTTGTTTTGTGTCTCTGTATAGATTCTCCGAATTTGCACAAGATATACTCCAGAGCAGGACACAATGACTTTCTCAGATGGCCTTACACTCAACCGAACTCAGATGCACAATGCTGGGTTTGGTCCACTCACCGACCTTGTGTTCACGTTTGCCAACCAGCTCCTACCTTTGGAAATGGATGACACAGAAACTGGCCTGCTCAGTGCCATCTGCTTAATTTGTGAAGGTGAGCCTCTTACCAGCAACCAAACCTCTCCTATGTGCTGCTCCAGTTTTAGAATCCAAGCCATTTTTGGGTTCTATGTGTTTTGTTGTCTGAAATCTGCTGTCACACTTCAGAAGACATTAATTTATTGGCTTAAAGTATAACTAAAAGCAAAGCTTTTTTTTCTGTTTTTTTTGTTTTTGTTTTGGACAGAGTAGAGAGGAATTTGAACCCCTTTCAGTTTTTATTGCTGTCTGTACCCCCGTTAAAGAGAGTTGCACCCTCCTGTATTTATCCTGTATACCTTTATTGTTAAAAAGTGAAAGTAAAAGAAAATCCCAAATTTTGGGTTGTCCCCAGAAAAGTAATAGAAGGAAAATCTTTCAATGAAGGCACTAGTTCTGGTGACCTGTGGGTCCCCAAGGGATTCCCTTAATTTGCAGGGGTTTGGCTTTTGGACAGGAAGTGAAGGTAAATCTCCAAAATGGGACACAGATGTCGAAAACAAATTTGATAAGGGTTATAGCCCTTGCTCTATCCAAAAAAAAAAAAAAACCTGGATATTGTTCTTCTTTAAGTATACCTTCAGTCAACAATCAACCCTTTATTACATACATTTTTTTTACGTTCCTTTTGTGCATTTTAAATTTGTTTGCCATCTATCCTATAGTGTTCAATGGTACCAAAATAGTGGTTGAGAGATTAATATTATCCTAAAGCAAAAACATTAGATCAGTGCTTTTCTTTTGGCGGCAAGTGGCTTTCTTACTCCTTCCCAGTGGCCCTTGGCTAGCATTAGAATTTCAACTGAATGAGGCAACGTGTTATTCAATAAAGGTCAATTGAGGCAAAATTGTCTTAAAATTCTTTTTTTACAGTAGAACTCATATGGGTAGAGGGAGGGTTAGTGGAAGAAGCCATTCATACTACTGTGCTGTACTGTGTTGGCAGGGAACATGCTGACAGAAGAAAAGAGATTACTTTATCAGTTTGATGATGTCTTCTACTGTCCAATCACAGATTGGAGGCAGGGAGGTGACCAAGCTGTATTCTTATCTACTGTGGAAAACAGTGATATGTGGCAGGACTGTGTAAATGTTAGGACTGGCTAGACAAAACGACAAATCCTTTGTTAGATAAAACAGCTGACATATATGTATTTTAACTGTTTATTTAGGTGTTTGTATGGAGTGCAGCTTACCTACTTATCTACATTTGGGTAGATGCTGGCAGGTTGCATCATCCACTGGCACATTTCATCACTCAGAGAACCTATTGGCAAGATCTTTGTACCTGAATTTACAGATCTACCTTCTCACTCACCTAGAACACATTTTGTTTTTGCATTTTTCTGTGCAAATCGAGGAATGTAACAAACATTGAGGCTTCCCCTGCATCAGAGAGCTCCACAGCAGAGTAGAGGAGAGCCGATCCTAATCTTTTAAGCTTTTGTTTCTTTTTTTCTAGCGCTGTTTTTAGAAAGAACAAGCTGTAGGCATCAGATTCCCAGATCACGTATTACGTATGATTTTTTTTTATTTCTCTAATACACTTACTGTATGAAGCACTATGAATATATCAGCATTAGAAGCACAATGAGGTTGGTTTACTAAAACTAGAGAGAGCACAATCTGGAGCAGCTGTGCATGATAGCCAATCAGCTTCTTACTTAAGCTTGTTCCATTAAGCTTTGACAATAAAACCTAGAAGCTGATTGGTTTCCATGCAGAGCTGTGCCAGATTTTGTACTCTCCAGTTTTAGTAAATCCACCCCAATGTGTTTTTTTTTATATCCATGATTTAATGAGTAATTGAAATCCCTGTCATGAAATAAACATAGGCTCTGTTTGTTTTCTGACTTGGCTTTTATACTGCTGTGTCAGACACAGATTAGGCAAGCAGCATATTAAAGTCAGAGAAAGGTTGAAATTCGTAATACACTTGCATTTGATCAGTGAATCAAATAATGGCAGGCTATGGGGCTGATTTACTAAAACTGGAGATTGCAAAATCTAGTGCAGCTGTGTATAGTAGCCAATCAGCTTCTAACTTCAGCTCGTTCAATTAAGCTTTGAGAATATAACTTGAAAACTGATTGGTTTCCAGATCTTGCACTCCCCAGTTTTAGTAAATCGACTCCAAATTATCATCCTGGTAGATATATCTTCCTGGTAGACAGAGAACTGGCATTTTCAACAGAATCAGTCGTAAGTGGCTTCCCCGGTATTTCTTTCATGACCGCTTTTGTTGAAGCCACTTCCTGTGCAAACGCCACCACTTATTAAAACTGGAGAGTGCAAAATCTAGTGCAGCTGTGTATAGTAGCCAATCAGCTTCTAACTTCAGCTCATTCAAATAAACTTTGAGTATATAACTTGAAAACGGATTGGTTTCCAGATCTTGCACTCTCCAGTTTTAGTAAATCAGCTCGAAAATATCATCCTGGTAGACAGAGAACTGGCATTTTCAACAGAATCGGTCATAAGTGGCTTCCCCGGTATTTCTTTCATGACCGCTTTTGTTGAAGCCACTTCCCGTGCAAACGCCACCCCTTATTAAAACTGGAGAGTGCAAAATCTAGTGCAGCTGTGTATAGTAGCCAATCAGCTTCTAACTTCAGCTTGTTCAATTAAGCTTTGATAATAAAACTTGAAAACGGATTGGTTTCCAGATCTTGCTCTCTCCAGTTTTAGTAAATCAGCTCCAAAATTATCATCCTGGTAGACAGGGAACTGGCATTTTCAACAGAATCGGTTGTAAGTGGCTTCCCCGGTATTTCTTTCATGGCCACTTTTGTTGAAGCCACTTCCCGTGCAAACACCACCCCTTTCAAAATGCTAGCCATTTGTTGACCTAGGTTCTTTAGAGGCCTAGCTTTCCTAGGTGGGCTCGCCTTGTTCCACAGACAGATCTAAGAATTTACCCAGGGATGTCATACTATGCAAGCATTATCTGTCAGTGTGTACGAGTATCACTCATAGTCATTCACGACATATGTCTGTCTGTCAGTCTGCATCCATCACTGTGCAGCTGAACATATCTGGAATCTGTAAGAAGTCAGCTCGGAGTTCCATGACCTGCATAGAAGCGTGTGGCTTGTGGCCTTCTGCTTTTACTGGATTATGGAACACCTCACTGACATCTGATATCTCTCTAAGCTAATACAGCAGGGGATTTCCCTTTGTAGAATGAATTCATGCATTAAGTCACATTGTATTTTTAAGTTTGGCTCACAGTAAAACTAATGCTGTCCCTTGTGGACTTTTCCTATTCAACGGAGCACCAGCTTTCATTTGAGTTTGACATGCTTTGCATTAAAAAGGGAAGACAGAAACTCGTGGCTGTAAATTAAAGCTCACAAAATTATAGAACACTAAAATATGTGCTCTGAAGTGACCTAAATAAACTCCTGTCTAATTGCTGTATTTCACATGTCAGGATGCAGCCAATGCGACCCCATACTCAGAGCTGCTAGACACACAACCAGCATATGCACCATACATATATAGGTTTAATAGGAATGGGGAGGGATGACGCAGTAATATAATGAAAATATAATGAAAATGTGTCTACGTTTAGATCTGAAAGTGCACAAAACCGTGTCCTGGTCAACCTTACGGCAAGGACTCTATTTACCAGCAGTTCCTGTAAAATTCACCTAAGCACTATGTTCTGACGCAAGAATGAAAGGCAATCAGTGCGCGTTCACTGTGCCACTTGTGCTTGAAATGGTTGGCTGCATGTAATGTATTAAAGCTCTTACAACCTTGAGTACCCCATATGTAATATATAGAAACTGTTTCAGTACAGATAAGCTCTATCAAGGGAGAATAGTGCATGTTGAAGTGAAGGAGTATATGTAGTAACAGGCATCTAAGCAATATTTTTATAAAGAATTAGACCTGAAAGGCACTCAGATGTCAGCAGGCCAAATATAGCTCTCTTTTCTAATGCAACACAATTTGTTCAGCCAGATGGCCAGGCTTCCTTGCCGGCGCTTGAAGCCGACTGCCATCTACTGGCTAACCTGAGCCTGACCTGAATGTCAAGAAATGTTAAGTGCTAATAATTCACCAAGATATTCGACTTGAAACATGTCACTTTTTCTGTTACTAATCTAGACCGTCAGGACCTTGAAGAGCCAGCTAAAGTAGATAAGCTTCAAGAGCCATTACTGGAAGCACTGAAAATTTATATCAGGAAGAGAAGACCCAACAAGCCCCATATGTTTCCAAAGATTTTAATGAAGATCACAGATCTTCGTAGCATCAGTGCAAAAGGTAAAGTATAGCCAATGACCTTGAGAATGATTTACTGACGGAGTTTAAAAAGTTTACTTTGTACAGTTATTGGCAAAAAAACAACAATTTTATGTTTGTAGATAATGGCAAGGTTGAAGCGAATACAGATTCACCTTATTATTATTATTGTTATTCAGGATTTATAGAGCGCCAACAGTTTTTTCAGCGCTTTACAATATAGCAGGATACAATACAGTTCAATACAAGAGGGTTAGGAGGGCCCTGCTCCTTGGAGCTTACAATCTACGAAGTGCAGGAACCATTTTTTGAGTCACAGCTATTAGAATGGGCCATAGACAAACAATGGATGCAACTTGTCAAATGACTTCAAAGTGGCTAGTTGCCTGACAAGCCGCATTGGTGTCAACCAGGGCTAAAAAACACTATACAGTCCCCTTAAACTTATGATTACTAACCAAAGTGAACAAATGTTTTTCTACTGTAGAACAGTTTTAGCTCATGATGGTTAGTCCCTTAAATCTTTGTATAATCATGCAGAATAAAATAAAGCTAGCCATACACAAATCTATTTCTAATAGTATCTAATTCTAATAGATTCCTCCAGCATGGATGGAGGAATCTCCCATCATCTATTGTATTTGGACCCTCACGCTGTCAGCACACCCGAAAAGTGACTGTGTCTGATTGGAGTCTAGCCTTATTTTCTTGCTAGAGATGGATTTAACCACTTTTTAGCAGTCCTTTCATTTGTTCAAAAATCAATGTTTCGCCAACTAGATTATCAACAAGAGGACGAAATCTCTCAACACCAACAAATTAAACTTGGTGACATAGTTCTAATCTCTAGGTGCATATCTTAAAAAAAGCATAGTTGCTGCACATGCTATCATTTCCCTGTAGAGGCTGAATGCCAATAAGGATTTTACAGTGAACCTGAGGCTTGCCTATGGACATTCTAACTATTTATGTAATCTTTACAAGCAATAAATGAGCTTTTAAGCAAACCCTCACTGACCTCTGTGCCTGCAGGCATTGTGCAGTAATTCATCTTTAACCACTTCAGCTCTCAAACCTTTTTCCCCTGAGCAGTTTTTACATTTCCACTCTTGGCCTATTTATATGGTGATAACTTTGTTATTACTGAAAGTGTATTTCTGCCTTTGAAGTCAAATTTAAGAACCACCACTATATGTTTATACTGTATGTTCCAATTCACACAGCATACCTAAAAATATACAAATTTTTTAAATCCTTTTTACTTTTGTGGTTGGTTCTTTTGGTGAAGGATTATATATAGGACTCTGTGGGCAGCTACTATTGCTTGGAATTGATGGCAATGTAAAGATAAGGAAAAAAGTGATGGACAGTTTTATAGGGTCCGTTCATCTTTATTGACATTTGCCAAAACATCCGCAGGCATTACAACATCCTCGGAATATTAACATGCAGTGCTCTATTTTGTAAAAGAATGCTAACTTTTTCAACTGCTCATTTCACTGCAGGAAGTACTGAGCACTGGATGTACATCATTGGAGACTCACGGTCAAGCACCTGGCTTCATTCCTCACCCAGGCATGTGCCATCCACTCTCTTTCTCTCTCCTTTAGCCCTCATGTACACTGGATGTTTTTACAGCTGCTGATTTTGGCTTTTGATGTTTTTTTTCTACAGCCAGTAAACCCCCCAGCATGTTATCCTATGTGTTCATGCACACATAGACTGTAATCAACGTTTTTTTTGCTGGAAAAAACCCCAGGACTAGTGGGTTTCTAGAGGAGTTTTTTAGCTGGAAAAACGCTCTTAACATGGAAAAACGCGGTAAAACGCAACAAACTGGTGTTTTTGGACTTTTTTTGACCAGAAAAAATATTTTTTTGGTTAAAATAAAACACTAAAAACCTCAAATGCAGGAAAACGCTGCTAAACTCTGCAAAATGCCGATAAATGCTAATGCAAAAAAGCTGAAAACTCACGGTTTTAACGTGACTTTACACAGCTAACGTTACCAGCATCATCAAAATGTCCAGTGTGCATGAGGACTTGTGGTAACCTGTGAGAGCGAGTGGACTGGTCATGCATCATGTGCTCAGTCATGAAGCCGAGTGCTCGATCCTGAGTTTCCAACACTTGATGTGTCCTGCCATCTGCATAACGGAGAAGGGAGGGCAATAAAATGAGCCTTCTATTAAAGAACAGAGCACTGTGTTTTCATGTACAGAGTTTGCTGCAGGGTTTCAGGATGTTTTGGCATGAGTCAGTAAGGGCAGCTTCACACTGAAAAGCTGCACTTTGGCCATAGAGCAGTGTACCCCTGGCTTTCGTGAGAGTTAGCTGTGCTTTACCATAGACATCTATTATGTCCTGTGGTTTTGGTGCAATTTCCGACAGTGCGCCAAACGTCCTGCATGAAGGACAGAATGTGTTCAAATCTAGTTTACAACTGAAAATGAGATCTGCCAGCACAGTACACACAGGGCAAACATTAACAACCCAGCCCCGTCCTTAAAGCAGAGTTCCAATTGAATATAAAAAACAAATATAGGTCAGCAGCTACAAAAACTGTAGTTGCTGACTTTTAATATACAGACACTTACCTGTCCCTCGGTCCAGCAGTGTCCTCACCATGACTGGTTTCACTGGCCGTCTTCTCTCCCTGCCATCTTCAGTGTGGGAACCCGGCTGTGACAGCTTCACAGCCGGATGCCCACTGCGCATGCGCATGTTTTATCCAGGTTGTTTTTCAAGCATTTTATGAGCTTATAGCGGGGTCAAAAAATAAAAAAGTCAGCAGCTACAAAACTGTAGCTGCTGACTTTTAAAAAAAAACAGCCACTTACCTGTCCCTCAGTCCTGCGGTGTGTTCCCCACAGCTGTTTCACCGGCCGCCCTGTATTCCAGGAGGCCGGCATCTTCAGTGTGGGCACCCAGCTGTGATAGCTTGCGGCTTCACAACCGGGAACCCACTGCGCATGCGCGAGTAAAGCTGCGCTTCACGAATGGTCCTGTAGTCTTCTGGGACCTGTCACGTGCCACAGAAGACTACAGGGAGGGAGGAGGAGGACAGCGTCTGCTTCCGATCACCTAGGTGAATTTGGCAGATACCCACTCCCCCCCCCCCACCTTTGGGTTAAGCCTTAAAGAGGAACTCCCCCTTTTGGGTGGAGCTCCGCTTTACATTACATACAAAGGGAATGCTAAGTAAGATTTATAAGCAAGTAAAAAGCACTAAAAGTTCTTGGCTGCAAAAGTGGAAATACACTTAATAACAATAACAAATAACGCATACAGTACATTCTTTTTGAAAAAAATAGGCTCTCATTTGCCGTTATTGTTTTGCAAAACTTATTTTATGTCTATGGAAAGAAAGGTATTTTCTTGTTATGTGACATGGAAAATGGTAACAAACAAAACAAATGAAAATGAAAAAATATTAATGGCAAGAAAATAGAAATGAAAGAAAAATCAGCAGAAAAATAATAAAGGGAAAAGAAGAAGAAGGGGTTAATTAGGGTTAGCTCATGTTAGCTATTGATTCCTTGTAATTACTCAATGACACAAACTATCTGCAAGTGTTATGTTACACAGGAGTGACTATGTTTTGATAGCCGTTTGCTGTAAATTGATTGTAAAAGCATTGGGGAAGGCAGTGATAGGGGAGAGGAGGTGGACTTAAGAGATGCATCCTAAAAACTTAAAAAATTTGAACTCCTCAAATTCCTTCTCCCAGCAGCTCAGCTCATTCCTCCCTCCCCTCCCAGCAATGACTTGGCATCCTTTCAGCCTTTCCATCTCTAATGTAAGCACAGAGTAGGTGCTTTGTGAAGGGGGGGGCAGGGTTTCCTGAGCTGCTGAGTGAATAACTTCAGTTTAGTGCTTGTGCTGGGAACTGTGAGGATGGGGGGAGGAGGGGTTGTTTAACCACTTGTCCCCCAGAGGATTTACCCCCGCCCTCTTCCTGACCAGGCCATTTTTTGCGATACGGCGCTGCATTACTTTAACTGACAATTGCGTGCTCATGCAACACTGCACCAAAATGAAATGTATGTCCTTTTTCCCCACAAATAGAGCTTTCTTTCGGTGGTATTTGATCGCCTGTGCGTTTTTTTATTTTTTGCGCTATGAACAAAAAAAAATGACAATTTTGAAAAATAACAAGATTTTTGACTTTTTGCTATAAAACATATCCGATAAAAAAAAAATTAAAAAATCAAATTTCATCATAAATTTAGGCCAAAATGTTTTCTGCTACGTCTTTGCTAAAAAAAAATCCCAATACATGTAAATTAATTGGTTTACGTGAAAGTTATAGCATCTACAAATGGCGGGAAAGATACTGGGATTTTTTTTTTTGTACTAGTAATGATAAGTGACTTATAGCAGGATTTCGGGGGGCATTCTGACACTAAGGGAAACTGACTAACTGCCACTGACATCCCCAGTGACACTAATACAGGGATCAGTGCTAATAAAAAGCACTGACATTGTACTAATGACACTGTGCAGGAAGAGGTTGACATCTGCACAGCACAGCCATCCAGAGCAGTGTGATTACAGTGAAGCACACAGACACCACCCCCCAGTAAAACACTCCATGCACACAGTTAACCCTTTGATTGCCCCAGATGTTAACCCCTTCCTGCCCAGTGCCATTAGTACAGTGTCAGTGCTTTTTTTTAGCATGTATTGGTGTCACTGGGGATGTCAATGACACCAAGTCAGTTACTCCCAGTGTCAGAATGTCCACTGTAGTCCTGCTGATCACCGCCATTACTAGTAAAAAGAAAAAAATATATAAATTCCAGTATTGTATTCTAAATGCTATAACTTTCACATAAACCAATTAATTTACACGTATTGGGATTTTTTTTTTTTTAGCAAAACATGTAGCAGAATATATTTTGGCCTAAATTTATGATGAAATATGAATTTTTAATTTTTTTTACTGGACACGTTTAATAGCAAAAAGTCAAAAATATAGTTTTTTTTCTCAAAATTGTCGGTCTTTTTTTTATATTGCACAAAATAAAAAACGCAGTCGATCAAATACCACCAAAAGAAAGCTCAATTCGTGAGAAAAAAAGGACATAAATTTCATTTGGGTGCAGTGTTGCATGACCCCGCAATTGTCTGTTAAAGTAATGCAGCGACGTAATGTAAAAAATGGCCTGGGCAGGAAGGGGGGTAAATCCTGTGGAGGGCAAGGGGTTAATGATCGTGTCTTGTTCAGTAAAACATCAGTTGAATGTAGTACCTTGTTATGAAAAATGCATATATGTAACTGATTCTGGGCTACTCAATTAAAAAAAAACAATCAACTGACCCACAAATGGTGAAAAAATAACAAATGTGACAAAAGAAATATTAACCACCTCCTGTCCGGACACTTTTACCCCCTTCCTGTCCAGGGCAATTTTCAGCTTTCAGCGCTATCACACTTTGAATGACAATTGCGCGGTCATGCAATACTGTACCCATATGAATTTTTTACCATTTTTTTGAGACAGATAAAGCTTTATTTTGGTGGTATTTATTCACCGCTGGGATTTTTATTTTTTTTACTATGTAAATGAAAAAGTCCAAAAATTTTGAAAAAAAGTGTTTTTTTAAATAAAATTTTGCAAATAAATAATATTTCATCCTAAATCTTGGCCAAAATTTATTCCGTTATTTTTTTAGTAAAAAAAAAAAATCCAAATTAGTTTATAACCAAACATTATAATTTTTAAACATTTTTTTTTACATTTTTATATTATTTTTTATTTTTATTTTTTATTTTTACATACTGTCACCCTAGCAGTACAGTGTCACCATGGTGACACTGTACTACTTGTGGGGGGTGATGAAGATTTTTTTTTTTTTTTTTTTACACTGATTGCTTTTACACCCATATAGGGTGTAAAAGCAATCATTTCTCTTTCTCTCTGTCTGCATTCTTGCAGTCATTGAGAAATACTGAGTGAGCTGTGATTGGTCACAGCTTGTCACATGGTACAAGGCTGTTGTGAATAGCCTTGTACCATGTGACCTCTGTGATCATTCACAGATTTCACACGTAGTAAGCAATGATGTCACAAGTGACATCTTGCTTACTACTTTGCATGTGATCACTGATTCGCCAATCAGTGATCACATGACCAGGACCTCGTACAGAGGTCCCGTCCGCCGATCGGTGTTTCACTGTGTCCGGAGGACACAGCGGACACCGGATCGCGGTGGTGCGCGCTCCTAGGGAGCGCGCACAGCTAGAAAAGGCGGGTGCCGTTTAGGAACGGCAACCCGACCTTGGACTGCCACCGCCCTGCCGTTTATAAACAGCAGGCGGACAGCAAGAGGTTAAAACAAGTATTTAAAACATAAATAGTAAAACAATAGTGACCAAAAAAGTGACCAATAATAATATTAATAATAAGTGAGCCAAATAATGTGAATAAGTAGCATGGAAAATTAAATCAAAAAGGGACTTCCCATAGTGTAGTATGGAAAACACATTTATTAAGTGAAAAGCAGAGTAACTTCTCACATAAAAAACCTGGTCCGCAGACCCATATAGGCATATCTAACAGCAATGACAGAGATGGGTGTACTGCAATAAGGTGTACCAAGATGGCGGCTGCCAGAAATGACGTCATCATGCTTCCGTCATTTTGATTTAATTTTCCATATATGGCCCATGGGAGAGGAGAGTTTTTTGCTATACTTCGGAGGGGACATCTGAAATACTACAGCTGGTGCATTGGGGATTGCTCACTATCTCTACTAAAGAGGATTGCCCTTACAAGTTATCGAGGGGTTATACAGAGACATCATCGCTGAGTTTATTTCAAGCCTTGTGGGTCACAGCCAGAGGTGAGCTTGCTAGCTAGCTAGCTTATGGAGGATTGTCTTTTGCAGTGGTCACTGGTTTATTCACAGTCTTGCTGAAGATACACAGATTTATTGGGACTGTTCACTTTGTTGTCTTTACACACAAATTAGTTTGTTCACTTTATTTATGATTCATGCTACTTATTCACATTATTTGGCTCACTTATTATTATTGGTCACTTTTTTGGTCACTATTGTTTTACTATTTATGCTTTAAATAAAGGTGTACCTCAGTTTATGAACGCTTCGGTTAACGTAATTTTTGGTTTATGAATGAAAATCCTTTGAAAATAATGCCTCGGTTTACACATTTTTTACAAATTTTTTTCGCAATACAAAGTGTATGTCGGTGCCGATTTTTAAATGCAATTGCTGGCTTTTTTTTTCTTCATTATAGCTCACAGAATTAGCTGTCACTTTCCCCGGAGGTAAAGGATATTTTGTTTCTTTTATCTCGGGAAACAAACTAAAAGGAAACATTGATTCTTTTAACTCAAACTAAAAGGAAACTTTCTTTCTTTTAGCTGGGGGGAAAGTGATAGCTGATTCTCTGAGCTATAGTGAAGAAAAAAAAAAAAAGCCGGTAATTACATTTAAAATCCGGCACTGACCTATAGTGATAGCAAAAACTTTAAAAACTTTTTTCTTACCTCCGGAACGGATTCATTGGTTTCCAATGCATTACTATGGGAAACCGCGTTTCAGTTTATGAATTTTTCGTAATACGAAACGTCCCAGAGAACGCATTAAATTAGTAAACCGAGGTACACCTGTACTTAATTTAATATGTCTTTTGTCACATTTGTTATTTTTCATCATTTGTGGGTCAGTTGATTTTTTCATTGAGTAGCGCAGCATCAGTTACATATACACATTTTTATTTGCACTATTGGGATTATAGTTAGGTGCTTTTGTAAGGTCATTGGCAGCGCAGGAGGATTTTTCAATTCAGTACCTTTTTATTGCCATTCCCCATAACCTATGCCAACCCATGACTGCATGCATGAACCGGAACTGGTATGTAGATCTGTAGTATGCCTGATCTGCATGTTCCAGGTCAGTGACTCAGAAACTATAAAACCTGAGGATAAATATGGCAGCCAAGCAACTAGCACAGGAGGTCAGTATTGACAGATGATGGAGTCTGTTTATAGATTTTCACAGTTCTCTCACTGTAATGTGTTTATTTTCTCAGATTGTCAACTCTATGTAGTGTACATAATCTACTATTTTTATGAGGTATTTTATGAAAATTCTGTATTATGGCCACTAGATGGAGTTGGCAATCATAGGAAATAAACATATTAGACACATTACAGGGATTCTTTGTTATGGCTGTGCAAATTATGTGACAGATGTACAGTGGATTTTTTTTATAAATAGACCCCTCTGTGTTTCTCTTAGTACAGATCTTGTCTTTAGTTATATTCAGGACTAAAAACTATGAAAAAAAAATTATATATATATATATATATACAGTATATATTTAAAATGTTTAAAAATATGAAATATTGTGTATATTTTGCATTTTCATTTCAGATTGTTTAGAAGTTTAAATTAGAAAAACCATTCGAGTTTCCATTTAACATTTTAAATAATGGTCAGGACACAACAAATTTGTTACATAGTTAATCTGGTTGAAAATAATACACAAATCCAACAAATAATGTACCTAGGGTACGGCCCTGGTCATTCTTAAAGGACTATGTATCTTAAAGCGGAACGTCACTCTCTCAATCAACATGGACTTTTTCTAATCCTTATGCTGCTAGCATTAGTAAATAGATAGAAAAGTATATCAAATTTACTTATTTTAACCTTTTTTTTTGCATTCTTTCATTTATGTCCTAGTTTCCATGCCTAGGCAAGTGATGTCATACATCCCAGGAGGGGAGGGAGGGTTCTCAGCTCAGCCAATGCCTGAGCTAAGGATAGATGGATTACAGGAAGTAACTGCTACATGAATCATCTGTCCTTACTCAAGATGGCCACTGCCCGAGGTGCCAGGGGGTGTTTTTCAAAATGATTTCTCAGCAAAATAAAGCATGGAGACATGGATGAATGGATGGAGGAGTTTGTTTAGAATATTAAAAATTAATTATATAGCATTTTTGGTTTGCGCTACCCAAATTCAGTGCAGTTCCACTTTAATGATCTTTATTTAACACGTTCATGCCCGGCCTATAGCAGATTGACGGCCAGGCGGGACACTCGCCATTTTGACTGGGCATCATATGACACCCTGTCAAAATGAGCCGCAGGGCCGCATAGCGGCGTGATCTGTCACCGGCTGTGTCCACAGGACACAGCCGATGACATATCACTACACCGGCCTGTTGCCAGTGTCATGTCACCGCTGTGACCAATCAAAGCACATCACATATCAATTGTACACAATGGATAGCTTCCATTCCTGCCATTCATTGTATACAATTATGTTGTTAGCTGTGAGTGGTCAAGGCAGTCACATGATACAGACAGGGCCAATCACAGTCCATCTGTATCATGTGATCAGCTTTGCCCAATCACAGCTAATCACAACAAAAGACTGAATGAATCAGTTTCATTCAGTAACAATGATTGCAAGTATCAATGAAATACATTGGTATTAGCAATCATAATGTGTTAAAATGAAAAAAAAAAATCCTGATCACTTGCCCAGAGTAGTTCAGTGTTACTATGGTAACATTGTATTGCTTTGGTCACAATATGCTGAAAAATAAAATAGTAAAAAAAAGAAAAAATGTAATGAAAAATAAAAAAATAATATAAACATTTGAAAAAAAAATACAAATTCAATTATTATTATTATTTTCACCAAAGAAATGTAGCAGAATACATTTTGACCTAAATTTAGGAAGAAATGTTATTTATTTGCAAAATTTTATAACAGAAATGAAGAAAAGTACGTTTTTTTTTCAAAAGTTTCAGGTGTTTTTTGTTTTATTTAGCAAAAAATAAAAAACTCAGTGGGGATTAAATACCACCAAAAGAAAGCTCTATTTGTGTTAAAAAAAATGATAAAAATTTCATATGGGTACAGTGTTGCATGACCACGCAATTGTCATTCAAAATGTGACAGCGTTGAAAGCTGAAAATTTTCCTGGGCAGGAAGGGGGTATAAGTGCCCTGTATTGAAGTGGTTAAAATTGGTGTCTTCTCCTGCAGGTGCAGAACGTGTTATCACACTGAAGCTGGAGATCCCAGGATCAATGCCACCTCTCATTCAGGAAATGTTGGAGAACTCAGAGGGACACGAGGCAGCAGCATGCAGCCCCAACGAGAGCCCCCCAGAGCCCAGTCACAGCATCTCAACGACTTCAGATGAGGAGCGGGTCAGCAAATGCGCACAGGTGCAATAGGACCCTCCCGTCCACTTTAGACATTCCCAACACTATATGCACACAGGGATGACAAGCAAGGAGCAGACTTCCCCCCACTGCTGAATTTGCAGACTCTGAACTCGTTCAGATACCCTAAAAAAAGGAAAGACCAAGTTGGTTCCGATTTATATATACCTATATACTTTTGCTGTTTACATTCTTAACTTCGCTGGACTCTTACAAGTAGACAACATGAAAGAAAGAAAAACACTAAAGCAGCCATTTAACAGAACAAGAAATAAAGCTAAATCTATTTTCTCTTCTGATCATCAGATTGCATGATCTTCGAAGACTCCTGACTCTGTACATAATCTATTTACCATTCTCTTTGCTGGATGTTTGGTGCTTTCCTTCTGTCTTGCATACATGAAATGATCAAGACTAAAGGTAACAAAACGGATTGTTGAACATACCCACGTGAGGATCGCTGTCATTTAGGTCATAACATGCCCACCAATGTATCGCGTTTCTTCTCTACTTCACTCTACATGGAAGAGCGCTCACTACATTATCTGAAGACTGTTTTGTATCGGAGTAACTGGCTGTTCAGTTAGAAGACATTTCATTGTAGAGTTGTCAGTGTCACTTTATGAAGGTGGATCAAACAGATGTGATTGTCTTGGCGGATATTTACAGGTGCATTACTGCAGTAATTGTAGCCTCAAAGGCACTTTCCAGTGTTACAATGTTTTTTTTTGTCTGTTTCTTTTTTCATGTTTACTTGTTCACAAGCCATTGGAGAAATGTTTGTGTGTGATTCACTACTTATGAGTGGGTTTAGCATAAAACGTTCCCCTTATGATTTAGCAGGATACATCTCTTCTGTGCCTAAGAGCTCAGCTCTACTTAATAGAAGTCTGCAAAACTCTGTCAAGAACACGATTAGTGTGTATCCTGATGGCAAGACATGGTGTAACTTGCAGTACTTTCTCAGCTATAAAGCTGCTACATTGTATGAGCGTATGTGAGGAATTTCAATAAAGACTGAGCTGCACATTGTTACCAGGTACAAGTGAGATGGAACATACATTACAGTGGCTTTCCCATTTAACTGGCACAATGTGGCTATAGTATATTGCTTCAGCCCCACACTTCAAAACACTAAAAGCCCAATTTTTTTTTTTTTTGATGTTTGGATCACAGCAACAGTGATGCCACAGTAGACGTTAACACGTAAGAAAAAAAAAATTGTTCATAGGTCTCATTTAAAGCACTAGTAGAAATTTTGGGAGGGCGGGGGGAACAATATTTTAGCAAGTCTGTGATGTATTCTTCACTGGCTCAGTTTGTACATGAGATTGTTTAACAATGCTTTCTATGTTCATATACTGTTTACCTTTTTTCCATGGAGTCTCCTGGCAAAGAATAAAATATATTTATTTTAAATCTTTCCAAGTATTCTTTGATGAGTGTGATTAAAAGTAGTGATTTTTCCGGAGTGCATAGCTGAAAACAGTAAAAGCCGGGGCATAGATCTCACTCCCTATGATGCATGATGCTAAAGAACTAGGAGATATGTTGCTTCCCATAGAACAGCATTTCTCAACTGTTTGTCAGTTAAGGCACTCTTTAACCCCTTTACCCCGGCCCCACACAAATGTGCGGCCTCCCGGCATCTGGGCCTAGACGCCGAATGGCCGCACACTTGTGTTCATGTAAGAAAGAACATATGTGCTGAGAGCGCGCGCCCTGCACGCTCCCAGCACACGTCATGGAAAGGTCCTGGTCTGCTCTTTAAATCGGGACCTTTCCCGATCATGTGAACGCCGTGCAGTCACATGATCCCTAAACCATGCCCCACCCGCCACGCCTCCCGGCGCCTGAAACTCTTAAAGGGCCGGGAGGCTCCGGCGGGAAGGGGTTAAAGTTATGCACAATCTCAAGGCACCACATTCTTTTTTTTTTTTTTTTTTTTTAATATTATTATATTTTTGTTAGTTGAGTCTTACAACAACAAAAAAAAACACATTTATTAGTACATAATCATCTACAGTTTATCACACATTTTCCATACCCATTTCCATACCTCAACCCCCCCATGGCCTCCCTCTTCCCAGTTCTTATTATTCCTTTAGCGTTCCATCTTCACATCTTCATTTCTCCTCTAACCTCCTATCTCTATCTCTCTCCCTCCACTCATTCCACTTTTCTCTTCATTCTTTCTACACCATCAACTCCACGAACCTCTGTGTAGATCTAAATTCACTCCATCTTCCCCAAATTTTTATGAATTTTCCCATTTTATCCTCTCCACTATAATACAATTCTTCATTTTTATATATAAATTCTACTCTTTTTGTCCAGTCTTTTAACTTAGGGGTCTCCTGAACCTTCCAAAACGTAGGAATCAACCCTTTTTCGCATTGATCAAGTGAAGTGTCGTTGTATTCTTATACTGTTTAACTGTTAAGTCAGTACTATGGAATAAGCACACCCATGGATCTTTGGATACACCCTCTCCTATAATTTCTCCTATCTGTTGGACTGCTTCCTTCCAAAATTCCTGACTTTTGGGGCAATCCCACCATATACTGTATGTATCATTGTGTCCTCCTTCCCACATCCCCTCCAGCAAAACAGTGAATTCTATGGATATAATTTATGAGCTCTACTGGGTGTGACATACTGTTTTGCTATAAATTTATAATTCATTTCTACTGTGTTCATATCTACCACCCCATGTGCAATCCTAAAAATGTTCTTTCTCTGCTGCTCACTCAACTGTGTTTTCAGCTCTTTTTCCCATTTACCCATATACATTGAAACAATCGGTTCAGCAATTGCAGAAAGTGTTCTATAAATACGCAAAGTGAAATGCTTTTGTGTTCCCTTTAACTTCAGTAATTGCTCTAATGGATACAAACTTTCAACCTTTCGCAATGGATGTGGGAGTGATACAACAAAATGTCTCAGTTGATGGTACCGCCATTCATCCATAATCTGAAACATTTCCCTTTTCTGTTTCAGCTCCTGTAAAGTATTTCTCTCTCCTTCTTTCATAATATATTTTAACCTTGCATTCCCATCTGTAATTCATGTTTCTGCCATAGTGCTCATCCCTGGTGGGAAATACTTTGTTCCCACCAATGGTATTAATGGTGAATTATACTCCCATCCATTCTGTTTGTGAATTAAATCCCAAATCCTAAAATACATTCTTAAAGTGCTGGTGTTTACAGAAAACATATGTTACTGTTGTGGAACCCAAATACCTTTATCCAAGTGTGCTTCACTCACTGTTAGTTCAATCCCCATCCAGCTTTTGCCTTGTGAATTATACACCCATTTAATTATTCGTGATATAATTACTGCACAGTAATATCTTTTGATCCCAGGCATATTTATTCCCCCATCTTTTTTTATCCTTACACAGGACCTTGTATTTCACCCTTGATTGTTTATTTGCCCATATAGATCTCATTATCATACCTTTTAATACCCTGAAGTACCCTTGCGGCAAAAAAAATGGAAGCATTTGGAATTTATACAAGATTTTAGGAAGTATCACCATCTTGACCATATTAATTCGTCCTATCCAGGAGTGTGATCTTTTCAAGATTTTACTCAACTCTAGAAGCTTTGCATTTCTGCTGCCTTCAGTAATAAGGTTGCTCAGGGGTATCACCCTTTGGGGCTCTCTTTCCATTCTGCTGAGTGTTTTCTCCCCAAGGGTCACCAAGGCACTTCTCGCTATACTTCCCGATGCCTCCTCCGTCCTCCTCCTTTGGCTGCCTCCACCACCTCCACTCAGCTCCAACACAGCTCCACTCCACTGACCCCCGCTCCCAGGCCACCACCACCACACGCCCAACAGTTCACCACAGAGCCGCCAGACCAGGGACACATGAGACAAACAGAGGTATATCAGTATGCAGCCTTCCTCCTCCCGGCGGGATCCCGTAGTCCTCACAGCATGCTCCATGTCGGCGCCATATGTAGGCCCCTCCCCTGCATTCTAAACCATAAAAAACTAAAGTAATCGTTTTGCATGTAAAATAAAGAAGGATGTGAGTGCCTGAGAAGTAAACAAGAGCTGCTATGCACACAAATGGGTAACCAATAGCACTGTAAAGTATAAATAGATAAAATAGAATAGTGCAGCGCTAAAAAAGGACACAAATATAAAGTCCAGAACAAGACGATCAGCCAACTTGTATGTAACCAAAATTAAGGAATAATAAATAAATAAACTAGATATAAAAGTTCAAATGAAGTGACCTAGGTGAATTTGGATCCGGCAGAAGTGCTAAAAGTGGTGTAGGTAATACGCACTCACCGGAAGCGCACGTTAATTGTGCTTTTATATCCAGATGTCATCCAATGGGGCCTGGAGATGAATGGTCTTCCCTCTAAGGGATGGGACATCAATTGGAGGAATATAAAGCCGGTACTGGTGTTTCCTTGTGCTTTCCAGAAATGGTAGTGTATCATCAGCTATCCGTTAGGGAATGGTAGCCCGTCCTGGGGTGGTCGGTCTGTAGATTTAAAGAACTCCCCCAGGGGATAGGAACACAAATACTCCCATTGTGTAGTAGATTTGTAACTTTTAATAGTGATGCATCAAGATTTGGTCAAGTATAAAAACAGACAGCAATATGACTAACCATATGAAGTTTAAAGATGGCCGCCGAAGCTCCACGTTGCTCCGGCGGCATGACGTCACGGCGTGGTATGGCTCCTCCTGATGCGTATCCTGTGCAAACACGTCTTCAAAGGGGGGTTGCCAATCACGTCGTGTCGTCTGCCGTAGTAATTTATAGAAAATACGGCACATGCGCATTTTGGCGGCGGCCATATTGGGGGGCGACCCCCCTCTGATGACGTGTTTGCACATGATACGCGTCAGGAGGAGCCATACCATGCCGTGACGTCACGCCGCCGGAACAACGTGGAGCTTTGGCAGCCATCTTTAAACTTCACATGGTTAGTCATATTGCTGTCTGTTTTTATACTTGACCAAATCTTGATGCATCACTATTAAAAGTTACAAATCTACTACACAACGGGAGTATTTGTGTTCCTATCCCCTGGGGGAGTTCTTTAAATCTACAGACCGACCACCCCAGGACGGGCTACCATTCCCTAACGGATAGCTGATGATACACTACCATTTCTGGAAAGCACAAAGAAACACCAGTACCGGCAAATATTCCTCCATTTGATGTCCCATCCCTTAGAGGGAAGACCATTCATCTCCAGGCCCCATTGGATGACATCTGGATATATTTATAAGGCGCAATTAACATGTGCGTCCGGTGAGTGCGTATTACCTACACCACTTTTAGTACTTCTGCCGGATCCAGATTCACCTAAGTCACTTCATTCGAACTTTTATATCTAGTTTATTATTCCCTTAATTTTGGTTACATACAAGTTGGCTGATCGTCTTGTTCTGGACGTTATATTTATATTTGTGTCCTTTTTTAGCGCTGCACTACTCTATTTTATCTAATAGTTTTGCATAACACAGCAACATCTACTCATGTAGGACAATGAACTTAATTTATTCTTCCAAAGCAAATACACCTTTGCACACTGGCACTGACAAATATTCCAGCATTTCTCTTCTCCCTCAGTTTCTCTCACTCAGTTAATGTAATTCCAGTGCTGATGGAGAGGGGCAAACAAGGATGCTATGCAGGCACCCAAAGTCCTCCTTATCAACCGATGATGTCATTGGCTGTCAAGACGCCTGCGGCTGGAAGGTTGTAGTGGTGCGCAATAAAAACCTTTGACTCTGTAACTAAAAGGCAGGCTTGATCCACCTGCTGCTTGTAAACAATTTTTGTGCAACTTTTAGGCATTTTGCCAAGGTACTCCTGAAGAAACCTGAAGTCACCCCAAGGTGTCTGGGTACCCTCATTGAAAAAGGTTGCCATAGAAGTTGTGCACTACAAATCTGACAGACCTCATCCACTTTACCTAAGGTAATACTTGCCCTGCTAGGACATTTCAGAAAATGGATGAAAACAGACCAGAGAGGGGAACCAGACCAGAGACATGGGGAAAAAATTAAAAGCATTTTACGGTAAGTGTAAGATCTCTTTTTTCAGTTGCTATTAAGGGTACTCAGGTCATACTTTGAACATCCCCATGACAGGAACATAGATGAAGAAACAATTACTGAAAAATCATAGCTTACAATACTTCCCAGCTAAAGGTTGCATTGGCTTACTGAAGTTTTGTTATGTTGACTGTTCAGCCTAAATGTGGCCATTTCATAGATCTGCTTAGCCAAGGCACCATTGTATACAGTCCAAGAAGTGCCCAAGGCTACAGTTGAGTGGGATATGTAATAAGAGGCTCTTTTCAGTCCCATAGAAGAATATACCTTACAAAAAGCAGACCTGATCCAATATGCAGGCATACAAGGAGAAAGCCACATACCGTTTCCTTAAAAAAAATGCCTACATTTTAGGATCCTCACATAATGCATGAAGAGGTAGATTTTGACACATGCTACATCTTGATTGTGAAATGCAGCCTCCTTGGCATCTAAGATCGTATAGCTTGTAGTCAAGGTTTTTTTCAGCTTGAACTTAGTTCCACCACCTCTGGCTCACGCCCTCTGCACCTTACTCAACACTATAACTTGTAAACACAGAAGTCTGGCTTCTGTGTTTACAAGCAACAGCATATTTCCCAATGGCTCCCAGAGATCTGATCTCCTGAGTGGCTTACTAAATACAGGATGGGGACACGGGAGATGCAGGTCCCCAGGGTGCAGTGCGGATGCCAAACACCCTCACTAGATGATCTCCTTGATAGAGAGACGGAGCCACCTACAGTGTGCGAGGTGGTACTAGAGCTGGCTGGGTGCTTCAGCTTAATACAGAAACAAAAGTAAGATGTGGACGTTGGTGGAGCTTTTAGGGGGGGGGGGGGGGGGGAGAGATGGGGGCAGTGAAGGGAGGTTGCTTGCAGAAGTCTTTACATGCACATGAACTTTATTGACATTCCAGTCTTAGTCTGTAGGGTTGAATATTGAGTTGGCCCATCCTTTACAGCTATAACAGCTCAAAGCTTCTGGGAAAGCTGTCCACAAGGTTTAGGAGTGTGTCTATCGGAATGTTTGACCATTCTTCCAGAAGCACATTTGTGAGGTCAGGCACTGATGTCGGACAAAAAGGTCTACTTCGCAGTCTCTGCCCTAATTCATCCCAAAGGTGTTCTATCGGGTTGAGGTTAGGACTTTGTGCAGGCCAGTCATGTTCCTCCACCCCAAACTCACTTATCCATGTCTTTTTTTGGACCTAGCTTTGTGCACTGGTGCGCAGTCATGTTGGAATAGGAAGGGGCCATCCCCAAACTCTTCCAACAAAGTTGGGAGCATTAAATTGTTAACCACATCTTGGTATGCTGACACGTTAAGAGTTCCCTTCACTGGAACTAAGGGGCCAAGCCCAACCCCTGAAAAACAACCCCACACCATAATCTCCCCTCCACCAAACTTTACACTTTGCACAATGAAGTCAGGCAAGTACCGTTCTGGCAATTGCCAAACCCAGACACATCCATCGGATTGGCAGACAGAGAAGCGTGATTGGTCACTCCAGAGAACACGTCTCCACTGCTCTAGGGTCCAGTGGTGGCGTGCTTTACACCAGTGCAACCGATGCTTTGCATTGCACTTGGTGATGTAAGGCTTAGATGCAGCTGCTCGGCCATGGAAACCCATTCCATGAAGCTTTCTACGCACTGTTGTGCTAATCTGAAGGCCACATGAAGTTTGGAGTATGTGCTGACCCTGCTCTGTCGTTTTACGTGGAATACTATTTTGTGGCTGAGTTGCTCTTGTTCCAAGTTGCTTTCATTTTGTTATAATTCCTGTAACAGCTGACTGTGAAATATTTAGTAGCAAGGAAATTTCCCGGATGGATTTATTGCACAGGTGGCAACCTATCACGGTACCACGATTTAATTAACTGATCTCCTAAGAGCGACCCATTCTTTCACAAATATTGGTATCACTCTACATGTTCCGGGTGGCCAGCTGTGTCTGTTTGCTCCATATTGGCACTATATGTCCATGCTCTTAACAGTACACTATTTTATCAAATATTGCTATCTTATCGGCAATCTGCAAGATAAAGTAGGTACTGGCCAGAGAGGGATTACAGTTGGTTAGTGAATTTCATGCTGAATGCCACTGCTCAAAAAAATTAAAAGGCACACTGCACAATTTTTCATTATGCACCACTATGCTCCCCCCACACAGAAAGGGTGCATTTGGAGGTTTGTTCTAGTGGATTTTTGGCATCCAATAACATTCCTGAAGTACTGTAGTTATGTTGGCATTTCAGGCCAACACCCTACTGCTTAGTTCTTTCAAGTGGCAGGAGATGCACAGTAGCTTGGGGTGTCAGCGTTGTCTCCAGATAACAAGTTTGTGGTGTACATTATAGCCTGCTGTTCTTACACAGGGGAGATTAACATGGGTCCTTGAATGATAATGTATATCTCAAGGCCCTGGGGTTTCTCACATTCATTTACATTGCGCAAAAAAAAAAAAAAATGAATGAAAAACTTTTTGATCAGAGTATAGCATTAAGTCAATTAATCTCCTGGGATATTGATCTGGTCAAAGTAGCAGAGGGGTTTGTTAATCAGTTTCAGCTGCTTTGGTGTTAACAAAATTAACAACAGGTGCACTAGATGGGCAACAATGAGACAACACCCAAAACAGGAATGGTTTTACAGGTGGAGGCCACTGACATTTTTTTCCCTACTCATCTTTTCTGACTGTTTTTCACTAGCTTTGCATTTGGCTAAGGTCGGTGCCACTACTGGTAGCATGAGGCGATACCTGGACCCTACAGAGGTTGCACAGGCAGTCCAACTCCTCCAGGATGGCACATCAGTACAGGCCATTGCCAGGTTTGCTCTGTCTTTCAGCACTTTTCAGTCTCAAGAGCATGGTGGAGATTCCAGGAGACAGGCAGTTACTTTAGTAGAGCTAGACAGGGCCATAGAAGGTCCTTTACTCATCAGCAGGACCAGCATCTGCTCCTTTGTGCAAGAAGGAACAGGATGAGCACTGCCAGAGCCCTACAAAATGACCATCAGCAGGCCACTGGTGTGAATGTCTCTGACCAAACAATCAAAAACAAACTTCATGAAGGTGGCCTGAAGTCCTCCAGTGGGCACTGCGCACTGCCTGGCACCATAGAGCTTGATTGGCATTTGCCACTGAACACCAGAATTGGCAGGTCCACCACTGGCGCACTGAACATTTCACAGATGAGAGCAGGTTCACCCCAGACATTCACACCAGTGGCCTGCTGGAGGTCATTTTGTAGGGCTCTGGCAGTGCTGATCCTGTTCCTCCTTGCACAAAAGGAGCAGATACCAGTCCTGTGGATGGGTTAAGGACCTTCTACAGCCCTGTCCAGCTGTCCTAGAGTAACTGTCTGTCTCTTGGAATCTCCTCCATGCTCTTGAGATTGTGCTGGGAGACACAGCAAACCTGGCAATGGCACGTATTGAAGTGCCATCCTGGAGGAGTTGGACTGCCTGTGCACCCTCTGTAGGGTCCAGGTATCTCCTCATGCTACCAGTAATGACACTGACCCTAGCCAAATGCAAAACTAGTGAAAAACAGTCAGGAAAAGACGAGTAGGGAAAACAAAATGTCAGTAGCCTCCATCTGTAAAACCATTCCGATTTTGGGGGTCGTCTCATTGTTGCCCATCTAGTGCACCTGTTAATTTCATTAACACCAAAGAAGCTGAAACTGATTAACAGCCCCCTCTGCCACTTACTGATCAGATCAATATCCCAGGAGTTTTACTTGATGCTACACTCTGATTAAAAAATATTCCTTTCATTTTTTTTTTTTAGCAGCATATATGAATGTGTGAAACCCCAGTGCCTTGAGATATACATTATCATTCAAGGACCCATGTTAATCTCCCCTGTGTAAGAACAGCAGGCTATACTATAGACAACAAACTTATCTGGAGACAACGCTGACACCCCAAGCTTCTGTGCATCTCCTGCCACTTGAAAGCTATATATATATATACATATATACACACACACACACACACACACACATATATATATATATATACACTGTATATAGAATTAAATATCTTCTGCTGACACTTAAATGCCCTGCAGGAGACCCTTGCTGCTGCCACCCTGATGACAGAAGCCTCTTCTGCTACATTTTAACGCTTCTTCAGTGTCCAATCAATAAATGTCCTCCATTTACAACCATAAGTGATCTTTCATTTCATCCCAGCTCATCAGGTACTTGATTTTCAAATCTTCCAAGTGATATCACCCTCTTCCTCCTATAATCCTCAAAAAAAAAATAATATGTATAAACCGCACATAGTACATCACCTTTATCACATATAATAAACTATAATAAATGACACTCACAAAAAGTGCTCAAAACCGTACCAAATACTCCACCAAGTGTCAGCATATAATATCTGTAATTCCTACCCTTACCCTCTGGGTATGCCTCGCTTGCTCTATATATAAATTTCCAATGTATGGACTCTTCCTCTAATAATCCGCCTTGTGGATAATCAAACCCTCCAAGAGATTTGAGAAATATAGTGTAATACTGTGACAAATAGATTTCATATCATGCCACTCTGTGTTCCCTTTATTCCCAACAAGTGACCACCAGTATGAACAAACAACCTCACAGTCCATGCACTTTACCAGACTGCATAGAAAAAAGGCCTTGAGCAGATAAACTCCTTCCAGACCAACATCTCTCGTCATTCCCACCACAATGCCAGAATGTAAATCAAAACAGAATGGGCAAACATTGCATAGCAAATCACAACCATCAGATTTATTAAATGTAAAAGCACTTACAAGCATGGGATGTACATCAGAGTTTGGAATACAGTTTCTATGGAATGGACCTCATCCAAAATGGCTGTCGTACAACTTCCAGTTAGCGTCTGGCATCACTGCCTGATGCGTTTCATCATTACAACTTTGTCAAAGGATCTTCTGCTGCATTGCCACACCTGAATGCCATCAAGAGTACTGTGCTGTAAAGTATCTATATTATTCAATGAAACACCCAACCTTTGGAGTACCTCTAGAGGTTACAGATGGCAGTAAGCAGAGGTGAAATACAGCAGCAAGAAGCATAAATAAACCCCGGACTTGCACAATTCAGGGCCCCTTCACATCTAATGCAGTTGGCTGCATTTTGGACTGCACTCCAACTGAACAGACAGTCCAAAACCCAGGCTATTCTATGTGCCTAGATCACACCATTGTAGTGCAGAAAAGTACAGCATGCTGCATCCTTCTGCACTGCAAATGTGCAAAAACGCATGCAAACACACTGCAATGCATATAGAAGTCCAATGAAAGAAGGAAGTGACCTCACAGGTCAAATGCAGGTAGAAAAGCACACGTCAACTGCATGCATAGGTACAAGGAAAGAACACGCTGTTATGTGCAGTTTCTGGTGTGAATGGGCCCTTAAGGTTCTGGCAGGAGTCTAAGCATAAGAGTCCCATTCAAACATAAAGCAACTCCAAATGCAAAACCAGTAGCACAAATTGGTTACTACACATCAGGTACTAGATGCCATTATACACCACAAGACCGTAGTCCCAACAAGACAGATTTATGCCAAGGCTGTAGACCTACTCCAAGAGACAGGTCTCTTCCCCAGTAAACATGTATGGCAAGGATCAGGGATTGTGGCCCCACAATCCATATATATATAAAAAAGGTCTATATATCCTGATCCAGAGTGAGTGAAGGCCATGTTATACCAGCAAACAAGACCCTTCTGAAAGGCTAAGATTTATATTTCAGCCTCACCAGCTCTGTAGTGGAAATAGAAGGCTTTGTGAGACAGGTGGATGTGAAATTTGTGCCAGCTGAGTTGTATTAACACCCTGGAAATTGTTCTGTGCGTAGGAAGGCAAGCCAAGACACCTGTGAGTCACAGTCACACCCCGGTAACAACGAATAGAAACAATTAGGATTAATGTGATCTGTAAGGAGAAGACTGCAAATACTTTCTCCTCTCTTAAGCTCTAATACATGCTTGTATGGGGGAAAAATGAATGTCAAGTGCCTACCTTATCTTCTAATGACATTTAACCCCTGAAGATTTACTGCGTTCCCCTACTGCTGGGGAATTGGCAGTATACTCACTGCACAAAATAACCATCCTCTCCCTTTCAGGTAGAGGAATTTTCCTTTTTGCTGGACATAATAGATGAATTCAGCTGGGAAGGAATAGTGGGGCCAGTAAATCCCCCACAAGAACCACCTTCTGAAGAACCCCTACAGCTGACAGCACAGGAGTAGGGGATCTTGACACTGGTCAGGAAGGAAACGGATATCTACCAAAAACCACTTAAGGTGAAGGACAACTCTCCTTTCACAGGAGGTTGGTACAAGCACTGGCAGATTCCTCTACTCTCAGGACCCACTACCTAGAGTCAATCAGCTGAGAGAGGAATTTAGTCAGGACACTCAAACTCTAAGAAGCCATAGATAGGGAGAGTCCAACAGTGCCCTGCCACAATAAGCCCAAACTTAAGGGGCCCCAGGTGACAGATTACAGGCTAGGTGGAAACCTAGGGGACAAACACAAGTAGAAGCAAGTAGGTACAGCAACCTCCAGCTTACCTGTGACTTGCTGGTGCCAAGGGCCTGAGCTGCAGTTTGCATTGCAGAACCCAACATGCAGCATTATCTTTTCCACCAATAGCATCCTGACAGCCCATGCTTGAAGGAAATGCTATTTAAAGGCAACCAACCAGCCCTTCCCCTTCACCAAAAATGAGGCTTGGAACTAGAGCCTCCGGCACCTAGAAATGACTGCTTCTACCAGGATTAATGTCCCTACATTATCTGGTCAAACAACACAGACAGGCCACAAGCCCAACACAGCTACCACTTGAGCCCCTGCTAAAATGTGCCCTACAGTGCACACACCCAGACACCCAGAATGTGCTGATCCCTGTCAAGGGAGTATGTCACATCCAGACATGGCCTTTGCTAGGCACAGAAGGAGAAAAGGAACCAAGCAAACCTCCTTCCATACTAAGGAGTGGTCTTGGAGAGCAGTTTAGCAGAGAACCATACCAGCTGTTTCCTGGGGAGCTAGGTAGGTAAAAAGTTGCAGGTGGAAGAACAGTCTAGCCAGAAAAACATAGGCTCCTCTCTCTCACCCAGGTTCCAGGTGATGCATCTCCTTCAGCTGGAGAAAACAAAAACTGACCAGTTCAGCAGAGACTTCCTTTTAAAGTGTACTTGGTGATGCGTTTCCTGTTGGAGGAGGTGCCTATATCTCATGGGATGTCCAGGAAGACGATTTGGGAAAGTTTATTATCCAGCCAAAGTTTTAAAACAGCTAAATTGTCCTTTTTACGTTGGCATACAAGGCTGTGGCTGAGGAGTCCATCAGTGGAAGATAGTCCAGGTAACTGTTGCCCTGGGGTATGCACTTTTGTCACCACCTAGAGGGCACAGGAGAGCTCGAACAGTAGTAATACAAATTGGAAGTGTTGGTCTCCCACAACAAAAACAAAAGTGGTTTATTTACTAAAGCTGGTTCGCTCAAAATCTTGTGTAAGTCTGCATAAAAACCAATTCGCTTCCAGGGTTTATTGCTAAAGCTTAATTAAACAAGCTGAGGTTAGAAGCTGATTGGCTCCCATGCAGCGCTGCACGAGATTCTGAGTGAACCCAAAAGTGTTGATGTAAAGGGAAGATGGGCATTGGTAGATAGGCCTCTTGTATTGTCTACTGATGCCATAAATTGCCTCTATCAGAGGGAAGCAATGTCTGATCTCTTTGATTCAAGCAGGAGTTTTGGTACACACAAAAAAAAAAAAAACCTGTTGAGAAAAGTCCACTGTGGGAATTATGCCCCCATTTGTTTTTTGAATTTGAAAACATTGAAAAATTCTTTTAAAGGAACCTGGGAAATGAAAAAACGGAAGTTGCCGCAAGGCTGTCATTAAAATTTGATTTCATCCTGAAGCTGGCTGATTGGAAGGCATAAAGAAGGGGCAAATATAGCCGCTATTTTATATCCCATTGAAATGACGTATTGGACCCAGGGGTCAGGGACGTCTTAGATTCAGACTGGACCAGCGGCAGACTGACCATTTGGAAACTCGGGCACCGCCCGAGGGCCCGGGGTCAGTAGGGGGCCCCGGTACCTTTTTCATAGGCTTTTTTGAGTTTGGGCAAGGGCACAGGGGCCCCATGATCCCCTATTGCCCGGGGGCCCCATGAGTTGTCAGTCCGCCCCTGGACTGGACCAAACACCAACAGACTTCCCTTCATTAGGAAATGAGCTTCTGGTCAGGCTTGGCAGACAAGACTTGTGAGGAAAGGAGGTGTTAAAAGGATAGGTTCACCTTTTGTACAAAAGTAATATGTGCACATTTGTTTTGCAGCTAAAAAAAAATGTGCATTTATTATTTTTGTCTGCAGGAGCCTGGAAAGCATAGCACCAGCAATCAGATCACTGATACCATGCAGGTCTCCTGCAGCTGTCAGTATCGGCTTGCCCATACAGGATGTATGAGCATCCAGATATACTGACACAAAGATTCAATGAACTAGCACGGCGCTCCACAGTGCCGTGGTAGTTCATAGAAAACTACAAGCAAACAGCCGCCAAGACTGACGGGACTTGCAGTTCATACATTCATGGAACTCTGTGGGTAGCAGCTGCAGCACTGGGAAACATGTTACATGTTCCACCCTAAAAACAGGAGGAACATGTAACATGTTCACAAAGGTGAACATATACTTTAAGCCCTGTTTTGGAGGTTGACACTTGGGGAGATCAAAAAGGTAGAAGTAGGAGACTAATGCATTTTTCTTACCGGTAGTAGTTTTCCTCCAGCACATTCCTTAATGAATTTATCAAGGGATTCCCAAATAAGCATTCATCGTCAAAAGGCAAACGTAGATGACCCTTTTCACAAGCAGGTTCAGAAGACCAAGGTTTTAATATCACAAAATTCTGAATCCAGAACAGGGTTAAGGAGAATAAATGACATGTAATGATTCTGGAGTCTGGAAACCAAAAGTCCAGATAAGAAAGCATGTCAATTTCTCCAGGGCAAGGGAACAGCCATCACCCAGAGTTTGATTTTAATTTCCTTTAGGCCACTGATGTTCCAACTTCATTGCTCCTCTGATCTGCCACTGCTAAATGAGTGGATCCCCAGTGGAGTTACTCATGGACTGGAGGTTGGAATGGATGGGGTTGCGTGTGTCCAGATACAGGACCCGCTGTAACCCAGGTGCTGACCGTATCCCTGTGGCTGTCTCTCTGCAGGAGCTGAGTGACATTAGAGAACTTTCTTTTTGAATACCAAACTGCCAGGGTGCAAATCCAGTATACCATCATTTGCCTAATGTAAATGCAGACCAAGGAAAGCAGGAAAAAAAGGATCAGCCAATGAAAAACAGATGAGTTTAAGGCCTGCAACACATCACTGCAACAGGATAAGCCCTCCTAAGCAGAGCACTATCCAGACACTAAGGGGAGGTGGATTATCAGTATGTTCAGGATGAGGTCTTATGGCTTTAGTACCCAGCTCTTATATTTCTCTGAGAAAAGACAAACTCTACTGTATTTTCATTTTTTAATGTTTTGTCTTCATCTTAAAAAGCAGGGCTGCTCTGTTTTTTCTGTAATTTTTTCCAAGACAATTAAAATGTGTGCTTGAGCACGGCAGTCTAAAACATTTCTACAAGCCAAATTGATACAAGTACATGACATTTCATGAGTAAAAAAGAGCAGAAAACTGTATGTGTAACAACAAATGTTAAAATGCCTACGACGATAATAAAAAACATCAAATACGTCATCACATAAAATAAGACAATGTACAAAAGTCGCCAACAGGAGGGACGAGAGGACTACACAAGATACTTTGCTGGAAAACAGTTTGGTGCTCTTCGGGCACATAACTAAAACATAGCAAAATCATCTTCATCTTCAGATTCTGCAAAATATTTCACTTCTTTCCTGGCCCGGCCAGGCCGCTGCCTTGTCGCACTTTCATTGCCGGTTTCTGATGGGAAAATGTCCACGTCTGAATCATTGTCAAATGTGGTTGCTTTCTTTGATTTCTGAAAGAAAAACAGTGCCAGAGAAGGGTTTTAAAAAAATTATAGTTATAATGTAAAAGGGCTCACGTAACAAAAGTTACATTTGCACATCGTAATTAGTATATTTGGTCACAGACTGAACATATCCAGGCTCTCTTAGCCACTAATTAAAGTGGCCTAAAGGGACGACCTAAAAGCAGTTCTGGATGATAGATGCACTCCAAGGGCACCATTTAAAAAGCAGTGGTATGACCTTACTGCATCCATATCATGTTGTGCAACATATTGATAAAGTGCAGCATTGTGCTTTACAAACTTGACACCCTGCTGGCTTCAAGACTTTGAAATCAGCAATGCGCTATTAAACACTTGCTGTCTTTAGTTTATAAAAATTCCTGGACTTCAAGTGGTTAAAACATTTTTGCATACACAGGAACATGTTTAGGGCCCACACTTGTAGGTATGCACACATTTATCTCTGATCATCAGAGTGAGAGCAATCATTCTAGAGCCATAATTACCATAATAATAGTTCATTCTAAACTTAAAAAAACCCTCTAAAAGGTTTTTACAGAGTCACCTGTGAAATATTTTGGGTACCATAGTCTTTCGCCATTTCCCAAATGTGTGCAATTTTGAGTGTTGACATGTTTGGTATCTATTTACTCAATGCAACCATAATCTATTTAAAAATGGGTATTATATTGTTTGTGTTTAATAAATTTTACTTTAGTGTATTTTTTACCTAAAAATATGTTTGAATAAACAGTTCCTGAAAATATCATACAACAAAAACAATTACAGGTGATGGGGGTTCAAAGTCATTTTCTAGCACAGGATGTTGAAATACTGCTGCAGGGAGGCACAGGTGCGCAAAATCACACACATTTTATATATATATATGTATATATATATATATATATATATATATATATATATATCTATATCTATATATCTATATCTATCTATATCTATCTATAATCGCCAAGTAATACCAACGGGGGGGGGAGAGAACTGTATGTAAGCAATACAGTTCTCTCAGCTGTCAGCTGGTGCATACTGCCTTGTATGGCCATAGCAGAGCCAAACAAAGCAGTGTGCTTACAGTGAAGTGCACACACAGCACATAATGTGAAAAAGTGCACAGTTACCCCTTTGATTGCCCCATGTTAACCCCTTCCTGCCCAGTGCCATTAGTACAGTGTCAGTGCTTTTTATTAGCACTGATCACTGGATTAGTGTCACTGGGGGTGTCAGTGACACCAAGTCAGTTCCCCCCAGTGTCAGAATGACCGCAGTCCCACTAGAAGTCACTGATAGCTGCTATTACTAGTAAAATAAATAAAAAATTCCAGTATATATGCCACTATTTGTTAACGCTGTAACTTTCACGTAAACCAATTATTTACACATATTGGGATAATTTATTTTAAGCAAAGACATGTAGCAGAATACATTTTGGCCTAAACAAAAGAAAAAAAGAAAAAAAAAAAATCGCCCTGGGTGCAAAGTGATTAAAATGAAGAAGGCTAAAATATTGGTTAGTTCTGTAATCCTTCTGTACAAGGCAACTTATCATGCAAGGGGGTGCCCTGAGAAATTTCAAAAGGGATGGAACATCTGGGTTGAATCCCACATGACCGTGGAATAGAAAATATTTTATGTCCAGGCCACCTTTTAAGTTGTCCACATATACTGTGCTAATGGTATCATTGTACTGGTCTTTATCCTGGCCCTTTCCTTTCCCTTCCTCCCCCTCTTCCCTTTATCCCCCCCTCTCCTGCAACCCTTACCATCCAGATTACAGTCTAGAACACCAAGTGGTTGTGGACATGATGGGGACATGCATGTACTTCTATACTGTAATGTACTGGTGCTCCAAGTGTGGTTACATCTTGCTGTGGTTTATTACCCTGTTTTGTATTACACTGTGTTGTTGGTTGTTGTACACAATAAGAGCCGGCGAATGCCCGGGAGGCTCTTTTTTTGTATCTATACCCTTTCATATAAGTAATAAACACAAGTTTTAAAAAGAAAAAGTGAAGGAGGCGAGGTAAGCCACAAAATCTTAGTCACATGACCTGTCATGTGACTGACCTTCCCCACAGAATGTAAGTGTACAATCCAAATGCACACGTTCCTGCGCTAAAAATGGCTGTGTGTATAAGTGGGTGCTGCAGCGACCGTCAGCTGGAAGAGAACAGAATCAGCAAGGGAGATTGTCACCAGCACACCGAGGATCACTAATATGGGTCCAAAAGTTTTAATGAACGATCACATAGTTACAGCAAGACAACGTTCGAAGTCTCCTAGGACCCCTTCATCAGGCATGTGCCTTGCTGTAACTATGTGATCGTTCATTAAAACTTTTGGACCCATATTGGCGATCCTCGGTGTGCTGGTGACATTTTCCCTTGACCTTCCCCACAATCACAAAGTGACAAATTCACAGGTTCCACACCAAAAACTACATGTGTGAACAACCAGTAGATGCAGAGACAGGCAATATGCAAATCCAGATCCTTCACTTTCTGCATCCCAGCTTTTTCCGGCAGCAGCACAAGGTAAGGGAGGTGCACTGTGATGTAAGGGAGGGTGGGGGACTCTGACATCTGATGTAAGGAGGGAAGGGGGAGGGGGTGATCTGGACATCTGTTTATAATTAAAATACTACAATTCTCTTAAGTTATTACTAAAGTCAGTAACAATCAAATGCAGCAGCAATTATTTAATATGATAAAGAATAGATACATTTATATAGTCTTTCAGATACAACCGGCCTTTTGAAGGCAACCATAATGCTGATGCTGTCTGCAATGAAATTGAGTCTGACATCCCTGCTCAATATCTTTGAAAGTGACAACTTTTGACATATTAGGGGGAGATTTAGTAAACCTGGAGCGCTCAGAATCTGGTGCAGCTGTGTATGGCAACCAATCGGCTTCTAATAGCTTGTTCAATTCAGCAAGCTGAATGGTTGCTATGCAGAGCTGCACCAGATTTTGCTTGTTCCAGTTTTAGTAAATCTCCCCCTTTGTCTTTTGTATACCATTCCCACTTTAATGAGGATTGCAATTAAGAAAAAAATCCACCCAGTCAACAAAGACGCAGGGAGATGGGTACCATAGCCTTCTATGAGGATCTAGTTCACAGGCAAGGGCAGGAGACAGAGGATTTGTGGCACGGGATGTAAACAATCCACGGAGGCCGTGGGCATTGGATCTAGGTAAATATGCATCTTCAAAAAGGGGAGGGTGTGATGGATTAGCTGAAGAAGCAGTGCAAAAAGAATAAGTGTGCTTTGTCTGAAAGTGTGCTCATTCTTTAACAGCAGCATACATACTTTGCTGGATGTGGATTTCTTCCCAGGATTGTAGTCTCCTTCATTCTCTGAATCTGATGTTTTCCTTTTCTTCCCCCTTCCTTTTGCTTTAAAACAAAGAACAAAAATGTAACATCACATTATTTGTAACCCAATGGCACCTCCTAGTGGCAGAACAGGAATTTCAAAGTCAGAAAAACAACAATCATATTTGTTTTGGGGGGTTCTGAAAGTGACTAGCTTTTGAAAAAGCAGGAATAGATATTGTGGGGTGGGAGTAGGAAACAGGTTTTTATGTGCATTTCCCCATACAGCATGTCTTTAGAGCTTTATTTGTATAAAATATACATTGCAGAGTAGTAGTCTGGGTACTTCTATACTGTAGGAAAACATGGACTATGCTGGAGCTCTTCAGTGAGCACTAAAATTCAGCATTCACTTACATGAATGTACATCAAAGAATATTCATTGAAATAATTTTTTTTTTGTAAAAAGGATGGCTGGGCAGGACTTTCGTCCTTCCAGGTGGACATCCTATAACTTGCTCCCGAAATGCAGCCGCGCTGCTGAGCTGTCACAGATCACTGTACTGGACCCGCTGCCGGTACCATGTGATCACTGTGATCAATCACAGTAGATCACATGACAATTGTAAACAATGAATGGCTTTGATTCACACCATTGTGTACAGTTGTGTTGCTAGCAGTGATTGCTCACAATGATTACATGGTACAGCAGGGCCAGTCACAGACCATCTGTACCATGTGATTAGCTGTGGCCAATAACAACTAATCACAATACACACTGAATGAATACATTTCATTCAGAAAATTGGTTTATTATAGCATTGGAATTCACAGGTATAAGCAATCATAAAGTGTAAAAAACAAAAAAAAACAAAAAAAACATACAAACTATGGTGACACCGTATTGCTCTGGTCAGTGTGTTAAAATCGTATAAAAAAAAAAAAAAAAAAAAAGTTTTTTTTTTTTCATTTCACACATACTGCCACCAGTCAGTGTCCCTGATCACCACCCCACACTGATTTGGGTTATTTTCAAAGAAATGTAGCAGAATACATTTTGGCCTAAATTTATGAAGATTATTTATTAGCAAAATTTTATAACAGAAAGGAAAAAAAAAAAACTTTAAAACAATTTGTGTTTGTTTTTTTTTTTCATTTATTTAGCAAAAAACCCAGTGGTGACTAAATACTACCAAAAGAAAGCTCTATTTATGTGAAAAAAAAATATAAAAATTTCATATGGGTACAGTGTTGCATGACAGTGCAATTGTCAAAGTGCAACAGCGCTGAAAGCTGAAAACTGACCTGGGCGGGAAGGGGCTGAAAGTGCCTGGTATTGAAGTGGTTAAGTCAAATCTTTGGAATGGGATACAGTAAAACGAGTCAAAACTTTTTTTTTTCCCCCTTTTGAAGTAAGGGAGGGTTATAACCTGTCAGTTTATTTTTTGCCATCTGTGTCCCATTGGGAAGATTTCCCTCTACTCCCTGCCCCACTCTCGGAACAAGAGGTGAGAGAAAACCCCTGCAAATTAAGAGAATTCCTTGGGGACCCCCAGATCACCAGAACTAGTGTCCCCATTAAAGATTTCCCCTCTATTAATCTTCTGGGGACAGCCCAAAATTTTGAGTTTTCCTTTCTTTCACTGTTGATGATAATGGCAAACAGGACTAATAGAGAGGGTGAATTTCTCTAACGGAAACACAGACAGCAATAAAAGCCTAAAAGGGGTTCTAATCCATCTGCACTCTGTCCAAAACTAAAAAAAACCCCCACTGCCTTTCTCAGATAGACTTTCTGTCTTGCAAGTGAACGGGAATGCCCTCTTAGACAATTGTTGCAATAATCGGTGACCTGACTGGACGATTTCTCTTCTATACCTGGTGTGGTGACTGCTGTAAACATTTGGCCTTCCTAGAATTTTGTGGCCCAGGGACAATAGGCAGGAGGACAAACCAAGAGAATAAAACAGCTAAGCATTAACAAGACAAGGACCCAGGCATTCAATTAGTAAGTCCCTAGATAATAGTAGCCTCCTAGATTGTAAGCTCTAACGAGCAGGGCCCTCTGTTTCCTTTTGTACCAAAGTGTATTGTAACTGTAATGTCTACTTTCATTTTGTAATGTGCTGCGCAAACTGTTGGCGCTATATAAATCCTGTATAATAATATAATAATAATAATAAGCAGTAAGGGGGAAATGGTGAACTTGAGTGAAATTAAAACTGTGAACTCACTTTTATTAGTATTTTGAGAGCTGCACATATGGATTCAATAGTGCCCTACTGGTGGTAACTAATAAAAGCAGCCAACAAGGTTCAATTACACAGATTCATATTTATGCAAAGATTTTTGAAGAATTTGTTACCAGTTACCTTTGGGAGTTGTAGATTTCTTTGGGGAGCTTAACTCCAAATCAGAATCTGAATTCACAAAAACATCAGACTTCTTTGGCTTTGGAGGTCTTTTTTGTTTTGGCGTTCCATCTGAGGAGGTTTTTGCTGTTTATGAAAATGGAAGAGCTGTAAGTTACCAAGCAAAAGCAATGGCCAAGTTCAGTCTGTGGGCCCAAAAAACTATAATGACAGACCAAACTAATGAAAAACAAAACAAAAGAACAGCTGAGAAATGTACACCGCAAGACAGAACTTAATACTGATATTTCATAAAGCTGACCCAAAAATCTTTTCAATGTATTTAAAAATCTGAAGCCCCCTTACCTTTCTTTGTTGATGTTTTGCTGGCTGGTTTTTCTGAAGACTTGAAACTGAATGTTGAAGAGTAAGAGGGGGGGGAAGGCTCATCCTCATCACTATTAAATTTTGTTGAATCTTCTAATTAAAAAAATAAATAAAAACTCATTCCATGGCAAGGGTTTCAAACATGTTTTCAGTCAAAAAATGTTAACATCTCAAGAACTTGTCCAGTTTAAGTCTGATCTACTTAAGTATTCAGTAAAATAGGATATCTGTACTCAGATCCTTTTCTCTGAGTCTTGGGGGGAGAGGCTTTGAACATTAGTTATACTACTGAATACAGGGCCACTGGAAATCGGCAACCAAAAAAACTTGATTATAGTGGTGGGACTCTGACAAAAGGAATTTTCCTGTAAATTCCATATCTTGGAAGTACTGTACAAGACAATGGTTGGATGCTCACAGACCATGTGTTATAGGCTACTACCTTCAGGTGATTGGACAGCAAAACCTTTGGGCCTCCTAGGTATATCCAAGTAATGAAGATTAACACAGAACAGAGTAGATGGTGTTCTGTTACTGTACTCCAAGATATGGAATTTACAGCCAGGTCCTTTTATCATAATTGTACAAGACACAGGCTGGATAAGCATAGACCTGGGACATCCCCAAGCACTGAACCAGAGAAAATCGATAATAAGGCAAACATAGCAATCCCAACAGGCCCAACAAAACAGACATGAATCAAAGACCCAACTCAAATTACCACTGACAGCACTTTGAGGCCGAAGGCTGCATCTGCTGAGGCACGAACATCTACCTGGTAGAACTTGGAGAAGGTATGAACTGAAGACCAGTTGGTGGCCTTACAAAGCACAGCAACATATGCTTGAGTTTGGAATACACAGGAAACTCCCAATAATTTGGTGGAGTGAGCACATAAGTGTATTGGTGGTACCGCTTTACGCTTGTAGAGTATAAGCTCTTACAAAGAGTGGTCTTCAGTTTTCTTATCTAGCAGTAGTTTACTTGGAAGCAGGTTGCCCCTTTTGAGATCCTGGTGGCAAAATAAAAAGTCTGTTTTCCGGATGGAGTCCATTACTTTCAGATGGACTCTCCTAGCTCTAACCTTGTTCAGACAATGGAGAACAATTTCTGGGGGATGCTTAGGAAAAGGTCACAAGGAAGAAAAGAAATGTCTTATTTATGGTGCAAAGCTGATACCACCTTAGATAGAAAGGAGGGTCTTGGTCCTCTTTGTGCTAGTGAAGAATCAGGAAGGGCTCCTTACAAGAAAGAGTTGCCAACTCCAAAACAAGTCTGACAGACAATGATAGACACCAAGAATGCCACTTTGCAGCAGAGATCACCCAAGGGAGTTCCCTAAATGGGTTCAAAAGGGTGATTTCTGTACGGCAGAGAATCAAAAGTAAGGTCTCAAAGAAACACTGGGTGCTGTAGTTGGGGGTCTGATCAAGCAGACTATAAAGGGTTTAACAAGTGTGAAGTGAAGCTAAAGGTTTCTGGAATAGAATAGATAAGGCTGAAATCTGTCCATAAAGTGGCTCTAAAAGCTTAAGGTCCTTTACCTTAATGCATTCTATGCAAATTAAAAAAAGCTTCCATGATCAGCTCTCTGCAGCCGCCCTCCCCAATACTTCCCTGGCTCCTCTTTCGATCCAGCACTGTGCCTGAGAGCAGCATCGCTGTGGTCTGTCTTCACAGGCACAGAAGCAGCGGCAAGATGCATTGACTCCTGCTGCTGTCAATCAAATCTTGTGAAGAGGGAGAAGGGATGGGGCCTGAACCACGCTGCGTACGTCTCTGGACAAAACGGGTTGCTTTACTAAAACTGGAGAGTGCAAAATCTGGTGCAGCTCCGCATAGAAACCATTCAGCTTCCAGGTTTGTCAAAGCTAAATTGAACAAGCTGAAGATAGAAGCTGACTGGTTACCATGCACAGGTGCACCAGATTTTGCACTCTCCAGTTTTAGTAAATAAACCCCACAAAGTCCGGCTTGGGAGCTAGCCCGCATGTCTACCCCTATAGCAAGCAATTGCTATGTTGGCAGACACAGAAAAGGGGGATCCAAGAGAACCAGCAGGGGATCTCAGAATAGGAGGTTCAGGGGCCACTCTGTGCAAGATCATTGCACAGAGCAGGTAAGTAACATGTTTATCATTTTATTAAAGGAAAAAAAAAAAAAAGTATCCTTTAAGAACACTGTAAGAGCATTTATGGCCAATTTTTGGTCAAGTCCCAACTGCAAGAAGGCACGAGTAATCTCTGGAGTTGAAATGCCTGTGTTCACACCAGGTGGATGAACGTTTATAGGTAGCAAATTTCTTTTAAAGTGGTTTTTCTAGCTTTGGGTAATGTGGGAATGACAGATATACTCCTGGCCAAGCAAAAAAAAAAAGGCACTGAACACACCTAAATGGGAGTTATAGAGGACTTTAATGGCTGAATAGACTAGAAGAGGAAGGCAACAGCATTCCAGTCTGCAGATGTCAGAACCAACAGAAAGGGGTGATGCAAGCAGGCCCGGTACCCTTAGTAGCGTATGGGCTGGAGGTACATGTTAAAGTGGGAGAATCTTCAGTGGCAGGGCACTGAGGCAATGCCAGCAGCTCTGGAGTCTAGAAAGCACCTTTTGGGGAATCTAGTCCCCGAAGGTCACTTTCAGGCTGTTACAATGACCACTTCAGCAGGGTCAAGATGCAGCACTCCAAAAGACGGGCTGAGGACGCCAATGCCACAATGGTGATTGAAGAAGCCATTTCCTGCAGAAATATAAAGAAGAGTCTTGATTTAAGGAGAAAAAAAATATTGAGTAATAAAAAAAATGGTGCTAGCAAAATTAGTCCCACACAGCAGAACTGAAGAGAAGTTACTCATTCAAAAAAACTACAGTATGCTGGTAGTCAGGCAGCCTAGAGATTTGTGTTTGCCAATGTCCATTTCTCCTGTAGTATAACTAAAGATTAAAAACTTCCTATGTCCCTCAATGGATGAGAAAGAGAAATGTTATTTCAACAGCCAACAGCGTGGAGAATTAAAAGAGGAGCTTTTCTTGAGCCTCTGTTTACTTCAGACATAACTGCAGGTTAATATACATGTTAAACCTAGTATATAAGCCTACAATGGATGTAAAGCCAAAACGAGTGAAAAACAGCCCATTTGGTTTGGAGAGACCTTCAATTATATCCTCATGTGTCTGCAACAGTCTGGGACAGGCCACAGACACGGGGGAGTGTCTCTGATGGGGTCTTAACAGGGGCGGACTGACAACTCATGGGGCCCCGGGCAATAGGGGATCATGGGGCCCCTGTGTCCTTGCCCAAACTCAAAAAAGCCTATGAAAAAGGTACCAGGGGCATCTCATGGGGCCCCCTACTGACCCCGGGCAGTGCCCGAGTTTCCAAATGGTCAGTCTGCCCCTGGGTCTTAACCATTGTCTACTCAAAACAGACAACAAAACAACAAGTTTTAGCTTTACTTACACTTTCATTTGTGCACATATAGCATGCTCTAGCCTGATCCTGTCATTTATTTCCTCCTAATAGATCTCCATCTTGAGTTCTCTGCCCAATACTAGAACTCTTATAGATGTCATTAAATTGTGAAGGGAACAAAGATAGCCTGAACTCAAAGAATGGCATTACCTTTCTTTGTTGATGTTTTGCTGGTTGTCTTTTCTGAAGATTTGAAGCTAAAGGATGATGAGTAGAGGGGAGAGGAAGGTTCATCGTCATCACTGTTATATTTGCTGGTATCTTCTAACAAAAAGACAACAAAAAAAATTAATGATTACTGGTGAAGTTATTTTAGTTTACACAAAAATGGTCTGTCCACCAAACCACCTGCCAAGTCTGTCAGGGACGTGACAATGTTTTGTTGCTATTATAAAAGATTTTACTCTCTCTGCTGATTTTTTTTTACATTTCTCATGTGTTACATTTTGAAAAAAGATCAGGGAGCGCACAAAGATGGGTGGATATACTGAAACTTCCAGGTGGACAGAAACAAGGTCAAGAATCATGTTTTGTGTGACGGCCAGTGTGGACTGCCCTATGTCTGTTTTTTTGTGAACGTGTAACTTGTGCCCTGTCTGTGTGAAGCTTCTTTAAATATAGAAAAAAAAAAAAAAATCATGGCAGGGAGCTCTTGCTGGTGAGTATCCAAAATATACCAAGCCTGTAGCTAATTTAGACCACCAAGATATACTTAACAAAAATGTCAGTTTGGTGAACTAGCCATATTTTAGTCTAATACAACAGTATTCAGAATGACAAATCTTTATTTTAGCATTGGGGTTTCAAAGTGTAAACCAGCCTCTCAACCAGGGTGCCTTGAGGTTTCTTCAGGGGTGCCTTGCCAAAATGCCTACAAGTTGTCCAAAACTTGTATACAAGCCAGCGGGTGAAACAAGCCTGCCTTTCAGTTACACAAAGCCACAGGTTTTCATTGTGCACCATTACCACCTTCTAGCCGCCAGCGTCCTGACAACCAATGAAATCATCAGTTGATAAGGAGGATGTCAGCTGCCTGCACAGCATCCTAGTTGGACCCTCCCCTGCCTCTCTCCATCAGTGTTGCACCGTTACGACCTTTTAACTGCCGACAACCTGACAACCAATATCATCAGTTGATAAGGAGGATGTCAGCCGCCTGCACACCATCCTAGTTTGACCCTCCCCTGCCAGCCTCTATCAGTGCTGGGGTCACATTAGCTTAGTGATGGAGAAAAACTGAGGGAGAAGAGAAACACTGGAATACTAGTCAGTACCAGTGTGCAAACATGTATTTGCTTTGGAAGAATAAATCACCTCTAATGTTGGGTGTCCTACATGTGTGGATGTTGCTGCTCTATATAAAACTATTAGAATAGTTTTTCACATTTTAGAATTGGGTGCCTCAAGACTGTCCAGAATTTTAAAGGGTATCTCAGGATTGTCCATAATTTTAAAGGGTGCCTTTTCTGAAAAAAGGTTGAGAAACACTGGTGTAAACCTCGAACTGTACACAGTAGGGTTCAGCATCTAAAAGTTCTGGCTGGAAAACACACTGAAAGGATTATCTGGACTCTATAATTATCAAACACAAAACATTTGATAGTCAGCATCCAGCTTAACATGACTTAGAAATAAAAACACCTGCACAATTCAATTTGCTAATATGAGCAAGTAGCTCTTATATACTTAATTATCTCAGGGATATGTATTGAGGTTGAGCTTTAGTCTGGTTTTTATTTTCCTTTTTCTTTCTTTAACCGCTTGCCCTCCAGAGGATATACCCCCCTTCCTGACCAGGCCATTTTTTGATGTTCAGCACTGGGCTATTTGAACTGGTAATTGCGCGGTTTTGCAATGCTGTACCCAAACGAAATTTGTCTTTTTTTTCACACAGCTTTTCCCTGTGTTAGTACAGCCAGAGCGATGTACAGGTACACCACTTTTCCTGTAGCTGCCGCCCTGCCACAGTACATTGCAGGGGGGACAGGAAGCAGTTAAACATATATATCAGTTCCCTCCTTAATATCTTTTCTCCTCTGGGTACCGAGGACACACATTTTATTTTAATTTAGATTTAAATATGTGCATGTGCTTTTCCCATGCATGATTGCTTGTGAGGTTTTCCGTAAGCATGTAGGGAAACCTGCTACCCACCCTCCACCAGCCATGATCTGTCTGCAATTCATAAAGAAGCTGGTGAAGACATCAGTGTTTAAAATAATGTAATGAAAATGGAGAAGTCGATATTTAAAAATGTTATTGGCATATTGAAGAGGGGAGGAAGAAGGAACAAAAAAGGAGGTAAAAAATGAGCAGAATAAACTTCAAGTGATTCTAAACATTTTTTTTTTCTTTAAAATAACAAACATGTCATACTTACCTGCTCTGTGCAATGGTTTGGGGGGCTGGAGGGCGGTGTTTGGGGGAAATCTATGGAACTACATGCAGAAGATTTTTTACCTTAATGCATAGAATGCATAGAAGGTAAAAAAAAAAACAAAAGAACCCTTTAGCTTTAAAACTTGGTCATGAAATTACATTTTAACACTAGGTTCCTCTTTCTGTCCAAAGTAGTATCCGACTTGACACTCATCCCTACCTTTCCTAACTGAAGGTTTGCTGGGTGTTTTATCAGTAGATTTGAAGCTGTACGTTGAGGAGAAAGGTTCATCATCGTCATCATCATCATCATCTTCATCACCATCACTATTAAACTTAGAGCTATCCTCTAACAAAGGAAAAAAAAAAAAAAAAAAAGGGAGGGGAGGTTACTATTAATAAAGCCGCAATTAAACACATTGCTAGTTAAAATGACAATAAAAAAGGCAAATTACCATTCTGCACTTTTTTAGAAAACGAAGAAGAAGAAGAAAATATGTCAGAGTGTTTTTTCTTCTGAGTTTCTGATGTTTTTCTGTAGGTGGGAGACCAGAGAGGTTGAGAATCGATACAATAGCAAATCATTCAACAATATGCTAACAGAATCTTAATGATGGAAGATACATACTCCGTGGAAGATTTGAAAGAAGAGAAATCATATTCATCCTTCTCTGGGCTGTCAGAATGCACTTCATCATCATTTCTATTATTTGGAACCGGGGATGATGGGGGCTTGAAGTCATCCAACTCATTGTTGGTAACAGGAGCTTCATCGTCGTCTTCTGCTTCTTCCTCTTCTGAGAAGTCAAAAGTGTACTTGGGTCTTTCAGCTGTGGAGAACATATACATTCAACCTAAATAGGAAAGTTGACATCTGCACAAATTACACTTAGTAGGTATATTCATGCTGACCCTTTCCATGTGCTATGTGGAGTAAGCAGAGCAATACAGCAGACAATGTCTATACTTTCTTCTACCCTTACAGTGCACCATTTATATCATCATCATACAGGATTTATAAAGCACCAACAGTTTGCGCAGCAATTTATAACATGAGGCCAAACAGTACAGCTACAATACAATTCAATACAAGGGAATCAGAGGGTCCTACTCATTAGAGCTTACAATCTAATAGAGGAGGATCAAATGATGCAAAAGGTATTAACTATGGGGGTGTGATATAAAAGTACAGTTGTTAGACGGAGGCAGGATAGGCTTTTCTGAGGTGCCTCTACTCTAATAGAAACAAGCATCTTGGATATATTTCACTTTTGTTCATTACATCTAGCGGTCTATTTCTAAAAAATTTGCAAAGCAAATGTCTTCAGCATTTGCAAAAGCATAAATAATCACTGTACTGTTTGTAATGCGCTTACCTTCTATGATCGTCGGCTTCCTCTAGTGGCCATAATGCAGTATGACCTCAAGAAAACAATGCATTATGGCCATTAGACGAAGCCGACAATCACGGCAGATATTCAGATTACGAAACAATGCAGTGATAATTCTTTGTGCCTGTGCAAACGCTGCAGACATCTACACAGTAACTTTTTATATACACAGACCCGTATACTTTGCAGTTGGCAATGGTTAGTACCGGTAAGATGGCCTACTCTGGTGTCATCCATGCGAACACTGGTAACGCCTTAGTAGAGCCCCTTTGTCCAAATGCTCACGGCGGACACCGGAGACCCTGGTGATTCAAGCCCTGCCTCTATTCTCAACCTATGCTGTACTGCTTCAGAAGAAACAGAACATCAGGGCGTTTTTCTAGACCCGAGATATGCAAGAACTGGAGAACACAAAGCAGGATCTTTAACCAAACTAGCTATAAACTGACTAATTAGAGACTGCATATTTTCACAAATAATAAACACAATGTTCTCATTGCAGGCATTTCAATTGAATGGGTAAAAGTTGGATCACTTGGATATAAATATCTAACAAACAATCAAGTGCTGAATATATTAAACCATTAAGCTCACCAGCTGCCCTTCTTAATGAGGAATCCCGGGGAATAACCACAGCTTCTGTTACATCAGCCTCTTCCAAATCACTGTCTGACTTGGACTCATCCTCTGACCAGGGGTTCCTCTTTTTTCCTTTCTTAACAGGGGTTTTTGGAGTAAGAGAGTTCTTTTTGGCTCGAGCGCCTACAAAAACAAAAAAATGTTGAACTTCGTTATAAGCAGAAAGCTGCATCATAGGGTGTAATAAACGTCATCACAGGAAAATTCTGTGGGTGTCTGTGAGGGGAATTTGTGGTGTACAAACGTCAAACACGAATGCTGCAATCACACCTGAGCAGAGCATTTTTCAGGAGTTTTTATTTGAGCTTTTTTGCAAGTATATACAGGCGTTTTTAGAAAAGCATTACAGCTGTTTTACATGTCTATTCAAGCTTCAGGCTTTGTTTTAGCCAATGGAAATCACTGGGGGAGGAGATCAGTTAATATAGGCTAAATACACCTGAGAAACGCTCAAATGAAGAGATTTCAGGTGTTCCCATTGAAGTCTATAGAGCCAAAAACACTCAATTCTGCCGGAAAATTAGCTCATGCACTTTTTGGAGCGATAGGTATTCCATTACAAGCGTCAGGATGCTTAGATGTGAACAAAGGGCTATTGAATACAATGTTTGTGCTTGCTGCTTGTTTTGCTTTGAGCTACAAACTACAAAACTCTAAGAGGTGAATGGGGACTTGCATATTACAAAAAATACAGGATAACTCGAATATTCATTAATTGCAATAAGTATACAGGGAAGAGAAGTTATGTGCCTTCCAAATGAATGCGTCAAGAAGAGCAACTGGAAAAGAAGGAATACCAAGGACAATAAGAACAGCTGCATGCTCTGTGATATACCATCAGACTCCTGTCATTACCCTTTGTTCAAACTTTGGCTGAGCTGAAAATACTTTTCAAAAAATTAAATTACATGTATAGACTATATCCCTGTCTGTTAATATAAAAAAACTGATCAGGCTTTTTTTGATCAAGTCAAGCTTTAGGTATCCCATAGAAAATAAAATTACTTTAGATATCTTTTTGCTATGGGTTACTACACATCACTGTTCTCTGCACTTCCTAATTTAATCATTTATTATGCTGGGTTAGATTTATGTTAAAATGTATATAGTAGCTTTCACTTAATCAACATGTAAACTACACTGTAAGCATTTTGTTCATTTCAAAGATTGTGTGAACGAGCTGGAAAAAGATAGTACAGCTCATTCTTCACTAGTTTACAATGTCTATCAGAGTTGGTCACTTATTGTTTCAGTAATCTGTGTTCTTTGCTTTGTGAAGATTTAACACTAGCTTCAAGCTTTTGACAATATTTGGGTAGTGTTGCATACCGGATTCTCTCTCTTTCCTCTCTCGCTTGGGCTTTACTGGCTTCACTGGAGTAGTTGTCTGAGAGTCTTCACCGCCCTCTGCTGGAGTAGAGCCAAACTCATCATCAAACTCCATTTTTATCGCTAAAGAATCCATTTCTCCCTGCAAATGAGAAAATAAAACTAGCTTATGAATTGCCAAAAAGCAATTTACAGGACAGGAGAAAATTTAGCTACTGGCTGGTGTCGACTGTTTAACTGTGATCAAGCCTGGGTTCACAAATATGCGAATTCGGATGCGATTTGAACCACAGCAATTTCGCATGACAGCTCAAAGAAAATACTTTTCTGTGGAGCCCGTTCACATACATGCGGGTCAGCCACAGTGCGATTCTGAAAAGGGTTCTGTACCATTTTCAGTGACGTGCAGGTGTGATTTCCAGCTTGATACACTAATTCGCATCAGAATCACACCTGCACTGCATGAATAACAATCGCACCGTACCACCCATCAAAATGAAAATGCATCCCGCACCACATATGTGTGAACCCAAGCTTAAAAGTGTGCATGGCTTCTAGGGGACCAAGATGTGACAGTTGATACTTCCCACAATTCTTAGCAATGTGTAATAATTTACGATTAGTCACAAGTTTAAAGATATATGGACCGATTCAGAATTTCAAAGATTAACATCTTGTCGTTCTGTCAAATCCTGATGTAAACCTACAACTAAAACTATTGACAAAAAAAAAAAAAAAAAGCATGCATGGTTAAAAAGAAAGCAGGCTCACCTTCTTCTTCTTGAGCATCTTTTTACTGACATCAGCCTTCATTGCCGTAATCTGGGGCTCGATCCTTCTGCCATACATTGAAGGCAAGGTCTCTTCGAGCTGCAGCCTCTTCATTTTTGGTTTCCCTATTTTGCCTTTTACTGCTTTGCTTGCAAAACCAGCTGCGATGTCCTCCTTTTCCTGTGCTTCCACTCTCTAAGGATATATATATATAAAGAAAATAAGAAAGCTCTATTTACAGAGGCAATAGTTTGCTATACACTACAATCTAACATTACTTTGTATGTCTTTCCATAACTATAGGCACTTTAGTCATAGGATACAAATCAAATTTTGTGTTTCACTCTACTTCTCTTTCTCTATCTACACACAGACACACATTCGTTCATACTGTAAAATCTCTAATATAAAAATTTACCACTGAAATTTTGAGTGACCTTTTATTTACATCCCCTCTAAGATCTATGACAAAATTCTCAACTGCGTAATGTAAATCGAGCACAATCTAGTTATTTTGAATGGACTAAAACTGCACAATCTGGGTATACCTACAACTGTGAAATTGTTGGATTTTATTTGCTTTCCCACCAGTCCGGGAGGGTAGCAATGAAAAAAAAAAGGACAAAAAACTCTGCTTTGCTTCACCCAATAGAAAAAAAAAAAAAAAATAGCGTTCTGTTTTAATTTTCTCACAAGGTATAGACAAATGAAAACCCACATCAAGCTCTTCGACGAAAGCTGCCAAGTCCTCCTTCCACAGGTCTGATGCAGATTTTTTCTTCAAGTCATTCAGTTCCTTTCCCTGAAACACAAGTGAAAAACATTCTGTAATCATATGAACTCACTCACAGAGCCCAGTGACCTATCTGCAGTTCTTCTTTCTCAGTATGAGAGCTGAACTAATAATCGTGTGAATTAGAATGGTATATTTAAAAGATGCTAAGGCAGTACAGCATCACAAAACCACATCAGGCATAGCTGCTGCTGAGGGAGGGCTTTCAGTTCCTGGTCCTCAAATGCCACGCCAAAGCCGGGGTCAATACATCAAGTGTCCAGCATTCATCAGCACTGCCTACAGCAGGCAGGACTGAGATATGCCACAGGGTGGGTAATTTGTAGGATGACACTCTGTAGAAGGGGAGATAATCGCAACAAGGGAAATGGGCCTTTTTTTTCCTCTTTTCTTTCATCTCTACATACAGTATCTACAGATGGCTAGAAGGCCACCCCACAGTGTTCAGGTATTCCTTGAATTCAAGTCTACAGGGATGTGGAAAACAAGAAACAAAAGAATGTAATGTTGCACTTCATTGCAAGTATATAATATATAAAAAAAAATGTGAGAAATGTCTATCAAAGCAACAGATTTGTTTATCTTAATAGCCTAAACATATCAATACTGAAGCAGAGAGGTTGTGCTGCTGCTTATGAGATACAGATACCAATCATTAGAAGTATAGGAAACTTTGAAAAAGGAATATATTTGTTTATTTTAAATAAAATAAAATGTGCAATCTTGCTATTAAAAGCAAGAACTGTACAAGCGAAATGCTGGAAACATGTTTTTAGCGGATGCAACTTTCACTCAATTCAGTGGAAATGCATGTCAATGCACGTTAATGTGTATTGATACACACTGCAACGTGCATCATGCATGCCATAGACGGGATGTTTATCGGCCGAATTGTTGGGTAATAAATGAAAAAAAATCGGTCGTTGCTGCCACCAATGCTTACGAAAAACGTCCGTTTTTCGTAGATTTTCCAGCATGACCGATAAAAAGAAACGAGAAGAACCGCGAAAATCGGCCGACGACATTGCCCCACTAATGGTGTGAATATCGGCCGATTTTTCATTTGGGCAAAAATTCGGCCGATAAATGTCCTGTCTATGGCCTGCATTACAAAGTAAGGCAATGTGCAACAATGTAGACAGATTGTTTTTTTTTAAGTTTTTCCACTTGCATCAAATTGCAAAGGGGTGAATAAGCCCGTAAATAAACAAACAGTCTACCTTTCTGACCATCAGAACAGAGGAAGTCCGATTGGCTGCACTCCGAACAATTCACTTTATTGAACCAGGATAAAACCAATACAGACAGTGGAAATAAAGTGAAGGACTGGCAGGTCCCCCACTGTATATCCATTGTCTGCATCTTGGTTTTATCCTGGTTCAATAAAGTGGATTGTTTGGAGTACAGCTGATCGGACTTTTCTTCTCATCTATGCAGCACACGAGCTGGGCTAGCACCTAGAGGAGGAGTTGTGCTTGGAGAAGGAGTCTCTCTACCTTGAGTAGCAATAAACATATCTCTCTGACCTGATTTCATGTTACACCCACATTTAGTGTGTAACAAGAAACATAGCGACATTCCCCAGTCTCTGCCCTGCAAACCACCTTCCCCACTTAGGTGAATTGTGGGATGGTTCTCCTGGGAGCACCCTGTTCATTTGAATTTAGCATGACTTGTACAGGTGAGCTGCATCCTTCATTCATAGGTCCACTCAAAGGACTTGTGAATAGGAAGACTACAAGTTACACCTGCTACTGTGGCAGAGGGACTTGTAGATTTCAATGAAACATAGGTGCTGTAATGTCACTTCCTTCAACCCCAGAACCGAAGGTCTGTAACGTTGGTAGCAGGGGCAGACTGACCATTTGGAAACTCGGGCACTGCCCAAAGACCCGGGGTCAGTAGGGGGCCCCATGAGATGCCCCTGGTACCTTTTTCATAGGATTTTTGGGTTTGGGCAAGGACACAGGGGCCCCATGATCCCTTATTGCCCGGGGGCCCCATGAGTTGTCAGTCCGCCCCTGGTTGGTAGTGACCTGGGGATGATGAATAGTTAGGAACATATGCATTGCACCTGTGATGCACCAATCGCATTTGCAATGCTTTGCAGGCTCAAATGCCAAAAAAATAATAAATGCGCATTTTTTCATTTCATGTGGGCACATTTAAAATATTTTTTCAAAAAGGTGGACTATGCCTTTAAAGTTCTGCCAAACGGTGTTACACACACACAATCAGTGTGACATACCAGATGATGGAGCGCTTGTAATAATCATACCTTTGCGTCCCTCTGTTTAATGAGCTCATCCACCTTCTCCTTGGACAGGCTCCAGAGAGACATATTGAGAATATAGTTAAAATCAGGCCCTGATGCAGAGCCGGAGTTTGTGGAACTACTGTCATTTAAATCCTGAAGATCATCCTCCTCTGTAGCCTACGAAAAAAAAAAATGACAAGAATATTAATGCATGTGTCACTCAAAGTAAAACTAACATGAAATAGGCTAAGAGGATAAGATTCTTTTGTAGTGAGCAAAATAAATACAGAGGGTCTCATCCTTTATTGGGATGGGGTTTTATTTAATCTTGTGAAGAAATTGGAACTGGGATAGACCTATAAAATAAAGCTCTTAATTTAGCATGCTTACAAAAATGTTGTACCTTTTCCTGTGCTTCCTTCCAAGCCTTAACCGGATCGGATTCAAAACCCTTCTGCACCAACATCTGAACGAGTTCTCGTTTTGATTTGTTTTCTAGATAGGAAAACATACAGGTGTTAACGGAAAATATCTGTAAGATTTGTCACACGCATTCAATGAGTACAAGGAACAAAGATGTAAGTGCAATGTGTACAATCCCAAAGCAACCAAACAGAATGTGCTTTGGGATTGCAAATATAGCAAATATAGTTTTGTTTTTTTTTTATAGTTGCTTTAAGGCCAGTTCACACTACAAAAACGCACTCTGGATGCATTCTGGATACGTTCTTGCTTACAGTTCACACCACATGCAGTTCTGGTGCAGTTTGCTATGTTCCAGTATGGTTCTGTGCAGAAAAAAATGCAGCATTTTCTACTTTTTTTTTTTTTCTGCACCCTAAAGGGCCAGTTCACACTACATGCGTTTCAGTTGCTTTTTTTCTGCGTCCAACAACGCACAAAAAGTAGGTGCCAATGACATAGTTCACATCAGTGTTTGCAGTTCCAGTTGCAGATAACGAAGAGCATGCTGCATTTTTTCTGCACAGAACTGTACTGAAACGCAATAAAACGCATCAAAAACACACTGGAATGCACATGTCCTTATTTAAACTAAAGTAAAAGAGGGGAAAAAAATGAACTGGAATGCATAAAAAACGCAATGTAACATGACAAAAACACAAAAAAATGCACCAGAACACACCAAAAACGCATCAAAACCATGCATGCAAAAACGCATACAGAATGCATCTGGACTGTGTTTCTATAGTGTGAACTGGCCCTAAATGTCTTTAGCTTACAAAATGAACAGCCTCTGAAACAATCATGTACAGATATACCCAATACGGCATTACCTACTGAAGGCTTTATAGTATCTCAAATATATTTAAAACACATTTTCATAGCATAGCGTAGAGGCGCAGAATTTAACAACAGCCAGAATAGTCGATTACCTATTGTGATTTTTCCTTGGATCTTCTCAAGAATAAACCTAGCTTGATTGTTGAGTCTGGCAGACTCAGCTCCTAGCATTCCAATTAACCAATCTTTGCGCAGACCATAGTAATGTAATCTAAGATCAAAGAATTCCTTCAGAATGTCTTGTACAGTCTCATATTTCTTCAGACAGCCCATGTGGTCAAACAGTACCTGTAGAGATAAGGATAATTGTACTTTAAGATACGAAATGGAAATAGGACTACCGGGTCTGAAAAAGTAACTATTTTGCCAGCACTAGTCTTGTATGCAACATAGAAATAGTTAGAAAGAGATCAATCTAGCAATGAAGTAAACTTGTCATACGCCTACGCAAATCAGCCTAAGCACATGATATAAAAAATAAATAAATAAAAAGCATAAATAAAAAGCATAAACATGGTGGTTACCTTCAGTATAAAACACATCTCAAAGCAATAAGTAGATTTAGGGTAAGGCTACGTTCACACTAGCGTTGTGTGCAGGCGGCAGAGAGGCGTTTTTACCGCTTCCCAAACGCATCTGCCAATTCTGCACATTACAGCACATGGTGCTGTTCTAACGTCAGCGTTTGCGTCGCGTTGCGTCGTGGCAAAACGGACGCCTCTGGTCAAGTCAGGAGGCGTTGAAGCCTTCTATTCTTGTCTATGGTGCCGCTCCACAAACGCCCGGCCAGCGTTTGCGGTGCGGTTTGCGACACGTTTGCGGAGCGGTAACACCATTCAAACTGCATTATAGGTGTTTGTGGGGTGTTTTTAATGCTCGGCAAATGCCTAGCAACCGCTGCTAAACCGCGCATGCGGCGTCTGCAGAGTGTTTAAAAACGCTCCGCAAACGCCGAACCAACGCTTGCGTTTGGCAAGCGTTGGTAAAACAGCCAAGGTCTCTTGCACACTGCAGCTTGAAAAAGCTCAGTACAGCTTTTTTTTTTGTGTTTTTTCATTACAGATCTACAAAGCAGCCCATTGTTTACAATGCGCCTGTGCACACAGGCACGTAAACAAGCGCGGTGTATTCTTGAATGTAAAATAAATAAATAAATAGAAAGATTTGTATTGCTGGTCAGTAATTTGTGCAGATGCACGCAAATATGCGCATATGACCATAAAAAAATGATTTTTCCTGAGCACATATTTTGCGCATGCACACGAATACATGCAAAAATATTGCCTGAATCTAAGTCCAGAAATGCTGATGCTCAAACTTCAGTACCATGTGCAAGAGGCCATACAGACAGCTAAAGTTGCAAAGGCAGATCTTGATTTTTTCTGTAAATGCTGGACAAGTCTCCTTTCTTCCTGACTCTGTAGTTGTCTGCTAATTATGGGGCAATATCAGACCAATAGGGAGTTTCAGAAGGTTTTGGTCTCTAGTCAACTTTTACTTTAAGCTGAGACTTACATTATGTACAGCTCATCTGACAGGGGATCTAACCCATCCCCACTTTATCCAAAAGCAAAAAAGGTTTTGGCTCTAAATACACTAAATATTTGCAAGATGAGTTTGCACAGTAATGCTTTTCAGTCATACTAAGAAACAAAACAAAAAAACTAATGGAAATCTTACTGCATTACTGGGTTTGTTACAGATTTCCTCATGAATGCTTACCATAGAATTGCATGTAAGGCTAGCCTGAAGTTTAAACACTTTGTGTAATCCAGCAGCTTCTGCCTGAGCTAGCTTTTCTTCTGTCATTTTCACAACAAATTTCACAGTTGTATCAGTGTGGTACTCCTTATAATCATTAATTAGAGCGGGATTTTTCTCTGTCCCATTAAGCATAGGCTCCAAAACTTGTTCTTTGTACACCTGAGAACAGATAACACAAAGTTACAATTTCCAATAACAATATACAAAGATATATCACTACTGTGTGTTGTTGCGGTACCCTGCTTTTGGTTCTTAGGCCCCTTTCACATGGGCATTCTGCATGTCCGTTTATGGATAAAAAAAACAGACAACCATGTATTTCTGTGGACTAGCAGATGTAAACAGATGATCATTTGTTTACATCCATTAATGTCCGCATCCGTTAACCACTTGTCCTCCAAAGGATTTACCCCCCCCCTTCCTGACCAGGCCATTTTTTGTGTTACGGCGCTGCATTACTTTAACTGACAATTGCGCAGTCATGCAATGCTTCACCCAAATGAAATTTAAGTCTATTTTTTTCCCCATGAATAGAGCTTTCTTTCGGTGGTATTTGATCAATATTGATTTGTGCTTTTATTTTTTGCTCTATATAAAAAAAAAAAAAAAAGACCAACAATTTTGAGAAAAAAAACAAAACAATATTTTAGACTTTTTGCTATTAAACATGTCCAGTAAATTAAAAAAATCGAATTTGCTCATAAAAATGTAGGTAAAAAAAAAAATGTATTCTGCTACATGTCTTTGCTAAAAAGAAAAAAAAAAATCAAAATACATGTAAGTTAATTGGTTTACGTGAAAGTATATATACACTGGGCTTTTTTTTTAAAAAAATTTTTTTTACTAGTAATGGCGGCAATCAATGACTTCTAGCAGGACTGCAGGAGGCATTCTGACACTGGGGGGAAATGACTTGGTGTCACTTACATCCCCAGTGACACAAATATAGCGATCAGTGCTAATAAAAACTAATGGCACTGGGCATGAAGGGGTTAACATGTGGGGCGATCAAGGGGTTAATCCCATTTTTTCTTCCATTCTAAAAAGAAACGGATGATGAAAAACTGACGTGAACTGATTTGTTTTTGGTTTTTTTCAGAAAGACCGTGACTGAACTGGTGAAAAAAAAAAAAAAAAACACCCGTATAGAAAGGGGCCTTAGTCTTATCTTGACACCAATTTGTAAGTAGAAGTGATTGGATTCCAGTTACCTGTTTCTATGCGACTGTTGACTGTATAATTTCATATTATAACCCCTGTGTCTCACAATTGCTGTAACTGCCTCGTTTAGTTAACTCTATATGTCAAAATTAGTATTCGGCCATTGCCCCATGCTAAGTAGTTTCACATACCTGAGTCCACGTCCTGACTGGGAGCTCGGTGATTTCAATAGTGTTTCGGTCAAGCACAAAGATCTCCCCGCTCACAGCGTACTGGTTCTGGCCTATTTCCTGAAGAGTACCTTTAAAATTCTTGTAATTTGGAAGCTGCAGAAGACACAACATATCAGTGAGAAGTCCAAAAGGCAGAAATGCACACATTTAAGTACAACCTAAAATCAGCCTACATGTCAATCCACCAAAGCATGCGTAATGTCTCATTCTATTACAATCACATTTATAGGGAATCTGTGGTCATAGAAACATGGAAGCTGCATTGCCACCTGATTTTTAAAGGTTCTGAAGCTCTGGGGCCAACATCCTCACCTTAAGCTGTACTACTAGTTACTGAGATGAAACACAGGTATGCATATCCTGACTTCTCTGGCTGCAAGCCTGATCTCGGTGCGGCTCACTACTTATTGAAGAGCACATAAAAGCTTGCTATATGCACCTATAGAAATTAAGTTCCCATGTGTAAATCCCATATTTGTATCCCTGTAGGCTGCCTTTACAATAATCTGTCATATGCAAAACATGTAGATTGCCACTGCTGACCTTGCTGACTTCCTGGTTTCAACATTTTGAGTCATCGGCACAGTAAGGATATTTTTTTTTATTATTATTATCAAAGGAAAACTGTCCCAAAATAGTGGAAAAAAAAATAATCTTAAAATGTAGCTGCGTGTTTCTTGTTACTACCATAACTTACCACCAAAGAACAACCCAAAATAAATTTTCCAGCTCTTGACGATCGCAGTGAGACCATATGTGTATGCTGTTTGTACCTGTACTACAGCCCAGAAACAATAGTGCGTATTTTGTTTACCTAAAACACACCGACACTGACTGACACTGACACCAACTAACCACTTGCCTACTGGGCACTTCTATCCCCTTCCTGCCCAGGCATCATTAAAACGAGACCCGGGTCTCTCAGTGACACCCCGATCTTTGTGCTGGGAGCGTGCGGCGTGCTCCCAGCACAAAGACAAGTATGCAAATATGCGGCTCCATGGAAAAAAAGCCCAGTTCAGGGTCCAGGATTGTGTGTCATCCTCCAGATTCTGGGAAGATGTGTTTCTTCTCTCCACTGGCTTGGTGATGTATCAATCTGGGCACTCCTACAGATCATGCTTTTTAACCCAACATTAACGATTTTAGCTGGGCTTGTGACTATTAAATGTCCACATTAATGGTGCAACATAAAAAAAAAAGGCAACAGCAAAGCATCTGAATGTGTGTATATATATATATATATATATATATATACACACACACACACACATATATATATATATATAAATTCCTAAGTAATTTTCTAGCAGAAAATGCAGATTTTCAGATGTACGAGAGAAATGTCAGAAATGGCCCGGTTCTGAAGTGGCTAAACAGTTACAACATGCATTCAAAGTCTATATGTCTTAACCTCTCAGCAAAATCTCTATAAGGAAAGGTACCTTACCAAATAAGCACAAACATACATTTGATTAAATTTACTATACCAAGAAAAACAAGGATATATGATACATTTAGTTTAGCATTTAAGATACAATCATATTTTTGAGTATATGCCCTAAAACAAATTTAGGGATATTATGTTCAAAAGAGTAAAACTGTCCTGTAAACAGATATTGGGAAATAAAAAAAAAATATATAAAAAAATTAGATTAAAGCAGCTGAAATGTAGTTAGAGGTTAATTTAGGCTTCATTCACACTTAGGCGTTTTCAAATCGCAGGCAGAATTGCAATTCGAAAACGAGCATTAATTTCAATGGCACCTGAAAATGCGGGGCTTTTTTTTTTTTTTTCCCACAATCACAACGCATTTTTTGTGCGACAAACACGCTACAATCACGTAAACAAAATAGCGGGACACACAATACCCAGAAACTGTTCCAGAACTTTTTTTGGAGCTTCGCACATCCTGTCATTTTGTTGATGCGATTGCGGCGCGTTTGTCATAAGGAAAAGCGCATCACGGTAAGGAAAAAATGCCCACAATTACAGGTGTCATGGAAATGAATGGCATCTGAACATGTGAATGCACGTTTTTACAGCACGTTTTAAAAAATCAAGGGCAGAATCACGGCAATTCCGTATGTGATTTGAAATGCCTATGTGTGAATGGAGCCTAAAAAATACATGTAAAACTAATAGTAAGCGAAATAAAAAAAAAAAAAAAAAAAGTAAACAAGATGTCCACACAAGGGTAACCACATAAATCAAAAATGCTGCGCTATGCTTACCATGGGGTAAGGATCAAGGCCATCCAGCATCCTCTTGACATTGTTCACTATTTCCCTGGTGTCATAATTGGGAAGTTTACAGGCCCATCCAGTACCAATGCCTTCGGCACCATTAATCAATACTATAGGAATAATTGGCATGTACCACTCAGGCTCCACTCGCTGGTTATCATCATACAGGAACTTGAGTAAGTTATCATCCATACTTGGAAAGAGCAATCTAGCCAGAGGGCTGCAGGAAAGAGATAATTAAGTTACGCCATGCAGTATGGGCTTTTCAAAGCAACTACAGGCAGTCCTTGGGTTACAAACAAGGTTCTGTAGGTTAGTTCTTAAGTTGAATTTGTATGTAAGTTGGAACAGGTGCATTTTTTTTAAGTGCAACTTCAGCCAAAAAAATATTTTTAAGTTTTGTATAGCATAGGGAAGGGTAACACCCCTGTCATGTTTGTTTTTCCATCTATGCCCCTGTTCAGAAGATTTCACCTCACTCTCTGTCCCTGTGACAATTGGATTTTGAACATTTTGGGTTATCGTCATGGAACAAGGATTGGTGATAAAGCTTCAGTTGATACCTTTTTCCTATGATAATTCTTACAAGAGTGAATTTCCCTTCCTAAGGGTAGGTTTCCTCTCACTTCCTGTTGCCTCCCTCTGTTTGTAAGTACGAGTCATAAGTCAGTCATATGTATGTAACTCGGGGATTGCCTGTACAGGAAATTATATTGAAATGGCACTCACCTTAACATTGTAAAGATGTAACGAGGACTGGCAGCATCCTTTCCACCATGTAGCCGTGTACCAAACTGACCAATGGGCTGCAGCAAGTTCACATTGTTACTTCCTACAAAGTTCTGTGCCAAGTTTACAATGGTCATCATCAGAGCTTGCTGAAATGCACAAAAGGCTGTGTTACAGTGTGAAAACCAAGGCTACTGGAAAATTATGAGGCTGAACTGGAACATACCTCTCCGTGATGATAGGCAGACATTTCAGCAACTGAACCAGCCAGCTGAGCAACTTTCACTTCCCGCTTATCATTTCTTTTGAAACAGGTGAACAATACTTTTCTTTGTCCTGGTTTAAATCCTGTGTAATGAGATGCAAAAATATCCCTTAAAAACACACTATAATGAATGAAATTAGCATCAATTAGTAGATATGCCCCGATACAGGTTTTTTCTTTAAAATCGGTGAGTACCAATACTTTCGGTCAAGTACTCACCGATACTGATACTTTGTGGTGCAATTTGATTCAATATAAAAATGTATGGACACAAATTGCACCACACAGAATAGCATGTGATTTGAACAAGAATGTAATTCCAGTCCAAATCATATGCGGTTTCCCCACTGCTCCTGTGTGAACCCAGGCTGTCATAGTTCACACAGGAGCAGCACAGGGAGGTTTCCCGCAGCGGAGAGTGGGCATGTGGGGATGTATACTATGGAGGCAGATGCTCCATATTCTCAATGGTAGGAGAGGAGAGAAAGGCAGGTATTTCTCTCCTCGCAGGGAGGACAGTTTGGGCTAGAAGGCTTTTGATTGGTCAGCACCGTCACATGCACATCTAGCACGTACCGTCATCAATGCAAAGAGGAGAGAAAGCCACTTCACAGGTCTGGGGATTTGAAATCCCTGCTGCTTTCTTTCCACTCTTGCAGCAATGACAGTACAGGCTAGACGGCATCTAATTGGTCAGCAACGTTCATATGACGGTGCTGACCGATCAAAAGCCCTCTAGCATGAACGGTTATCCTTGCAAGGGAAGAAAAGAAGGCCTCTCCTACCACTGAGAATATGGAGCATCTGCATCGTATATATCCCCACTCTCCGCTCAGCATGGGATCCCTGCAGGGAGGTTTCCCATACCGCTCCTGTGTGAGCTCAGGCTATGACAAGCCTAGGTTCACAATGGAGCAGTGGGAAAATCGCATGCTAATATTTGCAGTGCAATTTTCGCACCACAAAGTATCGGTTCCTGTTATCGGGAGTGGTCGTGAAAATTCTCGGCATCGGCACAGATACCGGTTTTACAGTAAAATATATACTTGAGTGTGCCTGAAAATACCTGCTACAATGTTAAAACACCACCAGCTAAGGGCAAATTGTCATTTGTACAGGAAAAGCTCCGGCATTACAGGTAGTGTAGGGAAGCTTGCTGCTACCTCTAAACCCCATATATTCCTACTGGCCCATCACTATATTGGGCTGCTTCACTGGCCAATAGGAGTGCACAGGGCAGGCAAGCTTTTGCACTATCTGAATGTGCAGGAGCTTTGCCTGTCAGAACAGCCCAGCATTTGTCCTTCCACAGCATGATTTCGGAAGCTGCTGTTTGTCAGCGTATGCACTTTATAGCATATTTTCTTTTCTTCTGACAAATACTTGTTAAGCAGGTCAAATAAGACCCTACTATCAGACCCTCAAGTCATGCCTCTGTCCCAATCAAGCAACGGCTGAAAATCGCACAGCTCATTAACCTACTAGTGTTATACTCACCATCAACAAGAGATGGAATTGACCGTTCATTATCAGAGTTTGAGAACAAGATGAGTTCCTTGTTGATGAAGTCATTGAATGTCAAGTGCTTTGTGGCTGTACCATACAAGTATTGCTGCAAGCATTGGAAAAAAAAAATGCTTAGCAACTGGAAAAATGGGCGACCTTCCCATCAGCACCCTGTTCACTGTTACTTTTTTGCGCCAATATCTTTACCTCAGGTAATCCATGTAATCGGCGTTGTCGCCTGTCTTCCATAAAGTTTGTGAGCCATTCTTTCCTGTCATCAATCTTCTTTTTGCTGAAAGCCTGGGGAGGTTGAGATTGGAGAACCAGATCAGAAAGGTACCATTAACTAAAAGCTAACCTAATAAAACCTCATCAGAAGATGTGGTGTACACTTTAGTAACTGGAAAATGAGCAGTTTTACAGCTTGAAATGTTAGAAATAGTAGAGCACGGAAAGGGACTTTCCTCTCCTGCTGAAGCCCACTTTGTGGTGCAGTGAGCATTTGCTTCTTGCACAAGTTGGCCTACGTACGTAGACATAACATAACTAAAAGCAAAACTTGGCATTGCACCCCATCCTACGAGAACATGTGCCTGTGGAAATGGGAACATCTTTTCCTCTCATGTGATGACTCATTGATGTATATGTACCATTTTCTCTTGTGGCACAGATATCGCAACGAGATTTTCATCATCTGGGATGGTTCAGAGGCACTCCTGCAGGAATGTTTATTATATATCAATTCAAACTATAAAATTTGAGTATCACTATGTCATAGCTTCTTAAATAAATAAATTCATGATTCTTGACATGGAGGTACATAGATGACCAACTGGTTGTCTGGCCAGTAGCTTATTTCACAAAGACTATGGCTGGAAAGACAGTTCATGCTGACAGCTCTGTCATCCCTTGCACCTCATCTATCTCTTATAGTCAATATTTACATCTGAGACATAATTGCTCTGATGAGGGCGATTTCAAATAGGGGCACAAGCTTTGCAGTCACATTTATTAGAATGAGACTACATTAGGAGAAGCTTGAAAAAAAGTGCACCCAACACCTCACAGCAAATCTCATCTCACCCTCCTTATAAAACCAAAAAAGATTCATGCTACTAATACCACTACACATACATTACTAGGTATACCAAACAAAATGCACAAGTGAGGAACATCAACCATAAGTCCTAGCACCTATTTAACGACAACCCGGGAGTGGGCAAATTGCTGGTCGACTCGCCCCATTATTACCTTGCGATGGGGTTCATATATATGGGACAAAGTTGTACAAAGCACCTACAGGAGTGAGCAGCAGGGGGACCAGAAAAAGGGAAAAGGTACCTACCCATGTGGGGCATGTACTTACTGTAAATAAACACTAACAGAACTCTCGTTCTACCCAATGGGGAGGTTTATTACTGTGGACATTGTTAACTATAATATCATAGGTGTGGTTTACCTCTTTTTGTGTACCTGTGGTGCTTACTATGTAGGAAAGAGCACAAGAGAGCTATGGAGACACATATATGATAATATTCAAGCCATGCAGGGGGGCAACCTTTATTCACCTGGTAGACATGTTGGCTATAAGGTCTCCAATGTCAATTGGTTGGTCTCAAAAGGATTCACCAAGGCTCACATGGGGGTGATTGGAATAAGATCTTGCTACAATATGAGCTCAGATGGATCTATCGCCTCTGAGCCACTACTCTCCTAGATCTCAAGGAGGCTGTTTCAAGCCTCTTTTGGATAGCTTTATGTCTGGTAGACCTGGGATATTAACATTGGTTCCATCTTTCCTTACTCTTGCATGTTCCTCCCCTGCTGCCCTTTCATTTTAGAATTCATTTTTTTGATTTTGCATGGTTGGCCTACACAGTGCCTTGATGCTTTTTATGTGATAGACCAACAAAAAGTGGCACATAATTGTGAAGTGGAAGGAAAATAAATGGTTTTTCAAATAGATATCTGCAAAGTGTGGCGTGTATTTGTATTCTGCCCCTTTTACTCTGATATCCCTGACTAAAATCTAGTGGCCGGGGGAGGAGAACATTAATCAGAGAAGCAGCCAAGAGGCCCATGGTAACTCTGGAGGAAATGCAGAGATTCACAGCTCAGGTGGGAGAATCTGTTCACAGCATAACTATTAGTCGTGCACCCCACAAATCTGGCCTTTAAGAAAGAGTGGCAAGAAGAAAGCCATTGTAGAAAGAAAGCCATAAGTCCTATTTACAGTTTGCAAGAAGTCATGTGGGGGACACAGCAAACATGTGGAAGTAGGTGCTCTTGTCAGATGAGACCAAATTTGAATGTTTTGGCCTAAAAGCAAAACGCTGTGTGTGGCGGAAAACTAACATTGCACATCACCCTGAACACACCACCCCCACCGTGAAACATGGTGGTGGCAGCATCATGTTGTGGGGATGCTCTTCTTCAGTAGGGTTAGGGAAGATGGCTAGAGTTGAAGGGAAGATGGATGGAGCCAAATACAGGGCAATCTTAGAAGAAAACCTGTTAAGCGTATGAAAGACTTGAGACTGGGGCAGAGATTCACCTTCCAGCAGGACAATGACCCTAAACATACATCCAGAGCTACAATGGAATGGTTTAGATCAAAGCATATTCATGTGTTAGAATTGCCCAGTAAAAGTCCAGAGCTAAATCCAATTGAGAATCTGTGGCAAGATTTGAAAATTGCTGTTCAGACGCTCTCCATCCAATCTGACAGAGCTTGAGCTATTTTGCAAAGAAGAATGGGCAAAAATTTCACTCTCTACATTTGCAAAGCTAATAGAGACATCCCCAAAAAGACTTGCAGCTGTGATTGCAGCGAAAGGGGGGGGGGGGGGGTTCTACAAAGTATTGACTCGGGGGGCTGAATACAAATGCGCACCACACTTTTCACATATTTGTAAAACATTTTGAAAATTATTTATCATTTTCCTTCCACTTCACAATTATGTGTCACTTTGTGTTGGTCTATCACTTCAAATCCAAATAAAATACATTTACGTTTTCAGTTGTAACATGACAAAATGTGGAAAATTTCAAGGGGTATGAATACTTTTTCAAGGCACTGTATTTGTCTCTATAAACCTCAATGTAGTCTGAAGACATTGACTAGTTCTTTCGTACTGGGTCATGCTTTTGATGTACCTGTGTAAAGTTTATTGTAATTTTCTTCGTTGTTGCTTGTGTATAATTTTTGTTTATTTAGCTATATAATTAAGATCCATCTTTTTGTGGACGTTTTGACAGCAATCGACACACGTAGGCCCACTGCAGTAGTTGCTTTCACTATGGGGGGGTCCTAGTTTTCGCCAGCAAAGTGACAGCAATCACTCAAGGGAGACCTTACCCCTGCTTCCCTCCCTCCTCATAGTGTTTGGGCTCCATTTGGGGAGTGGGTGGTAGCACACCTTACTTCTGTATTGGCCTATTTTGGTCATATGGGGGACACACCACTTTATTACAAGGTACTTAAAGCAAGACTGGATAAGGCCTTTTTGCCTGCGGTTTTCACCTGGGTAGTCTGACTGAGGGAATAACAGTTAAGCCTGGCAGTCCTCTCAGTGTGAAAGTATGTTTTATCCATGGGACAATCCATTTATGGATTGTTGGAACCTATACTTACACATATAAATGAAATCTGAAGCCCAGTAGTACAAACAGGCTGGCACTGTACTTACCAAAGTAATAGCTGCATCGTCTTCTGGACCAGCATAGCGAAACATAATACGGTGGCGGTCCATGTCTGCAAAATATTCCTTGGCTTCCTTTGCAGTGCTGGTACCCAAACCTGAGTAACCATCAAAAAAAGTTACAGTCACAATTTCCACACTCAAAAAAACTAAAAAAAAAAAATCCATATTTGCCTTCATTGTTTATAGTACACATCAGGAAGAAAATTAAAAAAACATTAGGCATAGTGCAACTATAGCCAAAATAAAAAATTACATATGATAAAGTGATATAATCTATACCAAGCATTAACACAGCAGTCTTCGTTTTTCTAAGCCCATCTGTAACAGTTTACCTGGTGATCCAATAAGTTATCCCCTTTTAACAAAACAAGCTGTCCAGCAATGGTGGCAAGACAAACCATTTAACATTCATAGGGGTGCTAACAATGGTCAGCTTTTATTCATTTATGTAAAACCTTTGATCCAGTAGGTAAAAAACTACTATTATAAATCAACTATTGAACTAAGCCGTAACTGTAAATCATAATCTTTGGCAAATAACAAATCTATACTGGATGAGGGCGCGTTTCCCACCAGATGGTGTATCTGGCCAATTGATGAATCTAAATTATATAACCTTTATTCAAATATATATATATATATATATATATATATATATATATATATATATATATATATATATATATATATATAAAAATGTATGCTTCGCTTTAATTAATGCCTATTGGAGTGGAATGTACTGCGCACAACATTATGACTAGATACCGTTGCAATTATTTACCTTATATCCAAATGGTTAATAACACCAGACCAAATCAAATACCATACCATTTTAGATGAAGTGACGGCATAAAAAGAGACAGTGTAGTTTGATCATAAGCCTAGCAGCTTGAATATATCTCTATTAAGGAAATGGAGTTACCCCATGGACAAAACTAATTAGATAGTACTATCTATCTTGCTACAGATATGTAATATGGGTACACTCATCCACAGGCTTAAATGTCAGCCTCTCATGGATAACCACCATACATCACCATATCCAGACAAAATGCCTCACTGTCTTGAAAAATGCAAATGATGCACTGTAAAACGCAGTCGAGACGTCTCCAAAAAAGGGGGGGGGGGAGGGGGGTAGAGTGAATACCATGTGCATTCAAAAAGTGCTCCCAAAGAAAGACCCAAAGAAAAAAAAAAAAAAAAAAAAACTCTACATGTTTTGAGCTTCAGGAGTATAAAGAATTAAAATGGGTCACAAAGTGGCTGGAAGTTGTGCTTTGCTGCACATAGTGGCAAAATGGCCAGGGGTTGACTCCATGGAGTAACACCATTTCCTAATATATATTCAAGTTGATAGGCTTATGATCAAATTACAGTGTCTTTTTATGCAGTCACTTCATCTAAAACGGTATGGTATTTGATTTGGTGTTATTAACCATTGGATGTAAGGTAAATAATTGCAATGGTATCCAGTCATATTGTTGTGTGCAGTACATTCCACTCCAATAGGCATTAATTACAGCTGAGCATACATTTTTGATATATTTGAATAAAGGTTATATATTTTAGATCCATAAATTGGCCAGATGGTGTAGGGAAATGCACCCTCGCCCAGTTTAGATTTTCTTTTTAAAAACAACTATTGCCGTAACTGCTTAATAATTGTCAGAGTTCAGCTTTAAATTGTTATTTCATCCAAATCTACTAATCAAACACTACCCTCTCCAGGGATTCACAATGCTGCTGCGGAAGGGTGGCTACACTGCTCCTCTATAGGAGTGAATATAGCCACCTAAGAAGGTGCGTTATTGGCCAGGTGAAAATAAAGGAATAAAGGCTTGGGAAAAAAAGAAAACTAATGCAGTCTCCACATACGATTGGTAAGCTACAATATATTACAATTTTGTTTTAGGTTTAGTTACACTTTGAGAGACAAAAAGAAGGAATGCATGCACACACCTTTGTAGTACTTTATCTTCCATAATTTATGGTTTTCCATTTGTTTTCTCCATTCTTCAAACTCAGGAATACTGTAGAATGACAGCTCCTGCTTATTTTTTGTTGCCTTTTAAAACAAAGATTTTGCCCTGTTAAATGCATTCACCCTTAAATCACACACTCAAAATTACCTACATGACTCACTAGATACCTTAACAATTGGTGTAATGAATTCCTCAAGAAAGCTGTGCTTCAGCAGGGATGGCCAATTGTGATGGAAAAAGTTAATGAGTAATCCTTTAATATGGGAACCATCTTGATCCTGTATACAGAGTAACAATTAGTAATCAGTGCCATCAGTGTACTGAAGGAATAGATCAGATCAGCAACTCTGGATTCACACCCCCACCCCCCAAAAAAAAATAAAAATAAATTCCGGTTAGCCACATTCCATGTGTATTGCCCATTTATATCAAAGGGATTAAGCGTAAGCGCAAGTCAAGGCACAATAACACGTTATAATGCACATCTTAAGCCTAAAGATTAGTTAAATCCCCCAAAACATTTAATATTTTCTGAAAGCAGACACCCTGTGGAACAAAGTAATAGTTGTAAATTTTTAGGTCACAGGATATTCGCGCAACTGTGTATCAAACCCATATTTTCAGCAAAAATAAAAAAGGTTTTACATTATGTCATCCATTTTTTTTTAATACAAAATATGAGGTAATGTTGAATAAATGGCTACCAAACATGTCATGCTTTAAAATTGTGCCCGACTGTGAAATGGCAACAAACTTCAGTACCCATATTTGTTGATAGGCGATGCCTTAAAAGCTTTTACAGATCATAAAGTTCCAGGTTAACTATGAATGTTTTGGATCCTAGAATAACTGCTCTCATTCTGGTGTGTGTGGCAATAACCAACATGCATAGCACAGCTGTTTTTATACATAATTGCACCCAATGTAGGCATTTACATACATATTTCAACTTAATTTACCTATATTGCCTTTACATAGGGGGCTGGGTGGGAGAAGGGGGAGGGGTAGTATTTTCTAGATGTGTGGAAGGGATAGGCTTCTGTACTTTCACTAGGTTTAACCATTTCGCTGTCAACCCTGCCTTCTTTAAGCAAAACTTTACCCAAAAGTCCGAAGCACTGGAGATCCACCCTTAATCCTACAATGAATGAGTGGAGTGCTGAATTGACACATTTGCAGTTCCTAGAGCAGTGGTGGGCAATCTTTTTTTTTCAACTGAGCCAAATCTCGCCAAAACCACGATTGAAATTTATTTTGAGAGCCACATTTTTAAAACTGAAAATACATCCCCCATATAGTAATTCATCCCCCATAGTAATTCATCCCCCATATAGTAATTCATCCCCCCTATAGAAATTCATCCCCCCTATAGTAATTCATTCCCCATATTGTGTCAATTCACTTACCTTTGCTCCGCGCGTTCCTCTCGCCGTGTTCCCGCGCCGTTCCGGTCTTCAGGGCGGACTGTGAGAGGAGAGGAGTTTGTCACGCTGCCCCGCCTACATCCTGACAGCCAATGTTTGCCACGCTTCGCAGGCCGGATTGAAAGGTCCGCCGGGCCGTAGTTTGCCCATTGCTGGGCTAGCTGCAGAGTCCTGACTTTTGGGGCAGCCGCCCGAGAGGAGGGAGGGGAGCGGGCGCCCGGCACACAGAAGAGCCGCATTAAAGTGTGTAAAGAGCCGCATGTGGCTCGCGAGCCGCGGCTTGCCGACCACTGTCCTAGAGGAACTGATGGTACAGCACCATGATAGATTTTCTTCTTACATTGCCACCTGGACAGTCATGGGTGTCTTCTTGGGGGGTCACCAAACACCCCACTCGTACCTGCCTTTCTCACCGGCCCAAACGTCTCTTCTTCTCCCCTTCCTCTACTGAACTCTCCTTTCTTCATCTCTCATTTCCCATTCCTTCCATCGCAGCATAAAGTTGGCAGATGGATTCATATTAGGGCATAAAATTTCAAACTGTTTTATCTTGTAACCTGCCTGAGAGCAACTTTAACAAACCAGCAAAAAAATAAATAAATTTAAAAAAAAAAAAAAAGGGGGGGGTTGTGCATTATCGTGGTGAGAACGCGCACTGCTTTCTCAAGGGAATGACAGTTCCACAGTATCCCAGTATTACTCAAAATGATGTTGATAGGTGCATTGTATGATGCCACTGTATCTTTGCCCTGACAATGTGTAAATGTATTGAACCCTTTTCTCTAATTACTTTCAAAAGTCCATAAACCTTTAAAAAAAAAAAAAAAAAAAAAATGGAAACATCTAATGCAAATATTGAAGAAAAATCAAGTAAAACAAAGGGCTATAATAGGCATATGTTTGGATAAAATAAACTGTCACCTTAAAATGAATTGGAATGTTAAAAACCAGAAAAACACTGTATCCTCCAAAATAATTCCTGCACCAACAACATTGGGAGGTGTATTTTTACCAAATACCCGAATTAATTCAATCATTCCAGAAGCACAATTATTACCTGATCAGTCATGATCATGATTTTTCCATAACGTAAAGACTTGAGGGATTCTTGATCATCGTAGCTCTTCTTGTATTGCAATCCAACAATTTTAATGATGTTGTTGATTTCTGCATTTTCCATGATCTGTGGGCAGTTAAAATTAAAAATATCAACATAATAACCTGACTAACATAATATAAGTGTGTAAATTGTGGTCTGTATTGGACAAAATATAATTCATTGGTTGGGCAGGAAAGTAAATGAAGAATTGTTGTTTTTGGATCAAAGTATGGATAAACAATGAGAAGGTGGAGTGTAGTAGTTCGGCATACAGATAACATTTTTTCTGAAATGATGACAGGATCAATAATGAGAAGTTGGTTAATTAACCACTGTATGTGGCAGATGAGGCATAATATTTAAAATTTCTATTTTGACAAAAGCATGCAAAAGAGTAAGCAGGCCATAGACAAGTCTAAATCCGAAAGCTCTCTAGAACGAAAAACGAAAAATGGCTCATACATTTGTGCCATCATTTGTTTCATTTTTCCAATAAAAATCCATCAATGGATCAGGCACTTTCGATTGCGGCACTAAAATCGTGCGTCGTAGCTGGCACACTAATAATGCAAAAAATGAACGATTCAAAAATTTTGTTAGGTTTTCACAACTTCTATAGCCTGTTTAAGTCAGAAAATGAAAAGAATGGGGTGACCTTAAAAACAGATTCAGTGGCATAGACAGTTTGAAATTTAGTTAAGTGTCATCATATGCAGGGGACCAAGTGCTCCAAGTCAAATCCGGTCTTTTCTTTTAAGCAGTCCCCTGCTCTGTCCGACAATGCTGCTAGAAAGGAGACAGATTTGTGACTGACCTCTCTGGTCTCTGGCAGCAGGAGCTCCTCCAGAGACCATGCTGCCATTCCTTCAGAATGACAGGTCACAAAGCTGGCAGCCCCATGTCTAACACCTGTTTTACTGCGTCTGTGTGGAAGAAACACATTTGGGCAGAGCTTTGGTCTGTAATGTCATCATGCACGCTGAGCAGACTTGTGGCTGTGCTTTCTTACACTGTGAATGCCAATCCTCATTCATTCTAAGCATGTTTTTTTTATGAATAAACTCAGGTTCTATTTACTACACTATAAGAGTTGCCCTCTGGTATTTCCTGTTAATTGTGGAGTGGTGTTGAGCCATTGCCATAGGATTGCCTGCTGTGTGTCAGCAAAAGTGCATTTGATCTCAGGTTTGGAGATCAAAGATATCTCATAAGGGGTTTAAATAACACTGGTGGCAACAGCACAAAGCACAGGTGGTATTCATACACAGGATCACTTTTGGTACTAAAATATTTGTTGCGGGATTGGACATAAGGACTGTTTAAATATATGGAGCTTATTATCTGGACATTATTCACATTTTTAGTCTATGCTTTTATATATGAATTATGAATGTGCACAATTTTTTACTGATGTTGGTCACTTATGTTGTTGCTTTGCCATTTAAAAAGTGATAACGCACCAATTTATTGTACCATTTGTGTATGTATACAAGCAGCCCTGACAGACATACAGTGAGCAGCAGCCCAGTGATGTCACTGTTATGAATAATTGATCAGCAATACTTGTTCATTTGTAATAGAAAGTGATCAGAGTTGTATCTGCAGCAGCTTGTACACACTAGCACAGATACCTTACAGAGCCAAAGCGCTGAATATTTTACTATTATGAATGAACAAGAAGCACTGATTGTCCATTCATATTGGTGATAGATCACTTAACTTAGAGGGGGGTGGGGCTCTGTTGGTTGTACCAGCTGTGCAGGAATGCCCATCATTTGGGCTTCAAAAAAGGGTGGCGCTAAAACCAGCATCTCAGAGGTGTTTTTAGGTTACAACTGGGTCACAGATCAGAACGGGACCAAGTGCTTTATGCACTTCGTCCACTGCGGAAATAAATATATGAGAAATAAAAAAAAAGAAAACACACTATTTCTTTTTTAATCGCTTCCTGACCACCCTATAGCAGAACTGCTGCTGCAGGGCTGCGTAAAATCACATATATACGTGATTTTGCATTTCTGGGTCCACAATTGGAGGCTACAGATGTCAGATTACCGGGTCCCAGCCGGAGATTCCCTGCCGGCACCCGGCGATCGCCGAGCATCACTGACAGGGGAGAGACCTGTGTGTAAACACCACAGGACTCTCCCCTGCCAGCAGTAACATGCTGCTGTATATTTTTCTGCACAGCAAAGAAGTACAAAACAGTATGCTTCCCTAGTAAAACACACACAGTAAAACAGCACAAAGTTAACCCTTTGATTGCCCCACGTTAACCCCTTCCTGCCCAGTGTCATTAGTACAGTGTTCATGCTTTTTATTAGCACTGATCACTGTATGAGTGTCATTGGGATGTCAGTGGCAGTTAGTCAGTCCACCCCCCCCCCCAGTGTCAGAATGCCCACAGTCCCACTATAAGTCGCTGATCGGTGCCATTACTAGCATAAAAACAAAAAAGAAAAAAAAAGAAATTCCAGTATATATACAATTTGTAGACGCTATAACTTTCACTTAAACCAATTAATTTACATGTATTGGGATTTATTTTAGCAAAGACATGTAGCAGAATAAATTTTGGCCTAAATTTATTAAAAAATTAGATTTTTTTTTTAATTTTTCTGGATATGTTTTATAGCAAAAAGTAAAAAATTGTTTTTTCAAAATTGTTGGTCTTTTTTTGTTTATTGCACACAAAAAGAAAAACCGCACAGGTGATCAAATACCACCGAAAGAAAGCTCTATTTGTGGGGGGGGGAAGGGGACGTAAATTTCATTTAAGTACAGTGTTGCATGACCACACAAATGTCAGTTAAAGAAACGCAGCGCCGTATTGCATAAAATGCCTGGTCAGGAAAGGGAGTAAATCCTCCGGAGGGAAAGTGGTTGATGTAAGGTACATGTGAATATACAGTCATTATATAATTAAAACTGTACAATATAGTGCACAGTACAGTTATGGGGCACAAATCTGAGCATTTAAGGCTGGGTACAAAGCAGAAAAAAAAAAAAAAAAAAAAGAAGTACAAAAATGATTACAGAACTAGTTTACATATAATAACTTGTGCAGACAGGTCTTAATGTGACAGTGGACATGCAACAGTAAATTACCTGCTTGTGTGATGCTTCTCGTACATTGAGGATTTTTCCTCTCAGAGGGAACACACCATATCGGTCTCGTCCTATGACACCTAAACCTGATACAGCCAAAGATTTGGCTGAGTCTCCTTCTGTCAGAATCAGAGTGCAGTCCAGGGAATGTTTACCACCTGAATCCAAGGAAAGAATAAAAAAAATAAAATAAAAAGGTGCAAAATTACAGCAGTGTATTAATTCATGAAACACATCTTTTGAATGTGATCTACAGATCTTTTACAAAGATCTTTAAGAATTAAAGACATAATAATGTAAGAAACTAATAGTTATGTCAGTTCACAAACAAAATGCGTTATTAGCCATTACCTTAGTTCTTTACAACAAATATTAAACTTGGTTATAAATAACGATCTTAATGGAAAGTAACAAAAGTGTTATAGATTAGTGAATTGAAAACCGTCTATTGGTGCAGTGGTGTCATTATGGTAAAAAGTTCAAAAAATAAAAACAAATAAAATATTTTCACTATTCAATAGCTGCAGATGAAATTATTCATTCACTTCCAAGTTTAAAAACTGATAATATACACGTAAAACAACTGTAATGTGAAATGACTATGTAAATTTTTATACCTTTCAGGCTTAACTCACTAATTTATAATATATAGTTATTAGTCATAATGAACCACTTATAAAAGCTTAAGGGAGCAACTTGATTTTCCACCATGGCAAATTGCTGAAAATCTTTCTAGTGCTGGTCACAGAAGTTGGAAGTACACTAGACCAATATAGTGGGTTTGTAATGAGCTGTCCAATCAGGTTTTTCAGGCGGACCCAATCAGACCCTCCATTCTCCTCAATGGGGCAGCAGATGTAAACTACTTGTGTCAGTTTACACCTGCCAAAAACAAACAAAAGGAGATTCGTTCCTCTCCATCTGGGCAGATCGGAAGACAGTCTGATGTAAACTGACAGCCAGTCCATTTATATCCAACTGCCCGTAGATAAACAGGCTGTGCCCGTGTCCACTCTGCATAAGCGAAGCGGACATGGACTTGTCATCCATATGCTCAGCGGGGGATAAGCAGACAGATACCCTGCTGAGCAAGTGGATTGCAGGCAGAGTCTGCCCCGCGTGAAAGGGGCCTTCCAAACAACTTCAACAGGGGTTTTAAAAAAGACTGGACCACTTCAATACTGAGCACTTTTACCCCATTCCTGTGCAGGCCGAGTTTTAGCTTTCAGTGCTGCTGCGCTTTGAATGACAAATTGCGCAGTCATGCAACACTGTACACAAATTAAATTTTTTTTTTTTTGGCCAAGACAACTTTCTTTTGGTTGTATTTAATCACCACTGGGTTTATTTTTTGCTAAACAAATGGAAAGAGGTCAAAAACTTTGGGAGAAAAACAAAAAAAAACAAACACACCTTTTCCTTCGTTTTTTAAATGAAATTTTGCAAAATAGGTAACTTTTCTTCTTCACTGATGGGCTACACCGATGGGAACTGATGAGGCTGCACTGATATGCTGCCTTAATTATAAGTGTAAATGTCCCTGTCAAAGGAAAGGCTGTTATCGGCTTTCCTTAGCGCTGTGACAGCGCTAAGGAAAGGAAAGGAAATGCAGATTACCGACACTTGTTTACCATGTGATCAGCAATGTCCAATCACAGCTGATCACACACATACACACAAAAAGCCAACATAATTGGCTCTTTACCCTGATCAGTGATGTGCTGTGTCCGAGGGGCACAGTTCACCACCGATCACTGTGCTCCTTGCCAAGAATGGGAGGACATCGTATGACGTCTTCTCAGAAAGAGAGAAGTCCCACCCGCCCGTCATTCTACAATAGGCCGGGCGGGAACCAGTTAAAAAAAAAAAAGTACAAGTGTCAGTTTTCAACTACTGTCTGTATCCCTAATTGGGGATGTTCCTTCATATTTAATTTTTCTGTTTTGTCATTAGAACAGGGCATGCAAGTAAATCTCCCAAATGAAGAAAAAAATAAAAAAGTTTTTAACCTTAATCTAAAAAAACTAAAAAAAAAAAAAAAAAGTCTGGTTGTAGGCCACTGTAAGATTAAAACAGGATATTATTTACTAATATTGTTTTATTAGAGGAATATTAATGCAAGGCCTTCTTCAAGCTCAGCTAAGTTTATGTCCTTTAAAACGGAAGCTGCTCACGTGCCACCACCTTTTTGTTACAATAATGTGCACTGCAAAAAATTCACACATTTACTAGTCTTTAAATTGTACATTTTAGACATCCACAATTTCTTCTCATTATATTTAAAGAATAACAGAAAATGGGATTCCAAATAATTTATGAGTTGTGCATTCTCATCTGCTACCCGATTACAATAATTAACAAGAATAAAATATTTGTTCTATGGTACAGTTAGGCATTTTATTAACACTTGTAGTGAAGGTTATTAATGGATAAGGATTAATCTACCAGCATCATTGGCGTCATCCAGTTTGGGAATGCCTTTAATTTTGCTGTGTTTCACAGACGAACACTTCTTGTTGAGCTGGGTCTGAGCCTTGAATTTCACCCAGTTTAGAATACTTTCCACAATTCCACAGTTGGAAGCCTAGTCACATAAGTCAAAGAAACATAATTCACAACACAGAAGTCTTGGCTTCCGGTATATTTAGAAACAAAAAAGACAAGTTACAGTACATGTACAAAGTATGTTTTCTGTAATTTATTTATAATTTTATGCAAGACATTCTAAACAAAAAAAGCAAACAACCACCATTGTACAAATACAAATGGTGACAGTATAAGAGAGCATGCCAATCAAAAGCAAAGTGTGCTGCATACAATAAGACCATAAATATCCAATTTGTAAGACAGGATATAGTATAAACAGAGATAATGGACCAGACAAAACCAATTACAAATAATTAGAATAGTATACATCTTGGAACAAACCAGAGTGCGAGGGGAGTAGGGCAGGACAACAAAAAACAGGCTGATGTGCAGCAGGTCACTAGGATATTGTAAGGGCAACAGGTATAGGTATTGCCAGCAGCAGGTACAGAGATAGAGCGATATCAATGAAAAGGAGGAGAGCTGGAGGAGAGGCCCACCTTGGTAACATACGAAAAAAAAGGGGAAGGAGGAGTGGGGTGGAGACAAAAGAAGGTCCATAAAAAGGGAAACAGGAAGGCGTGGGGTTGGGGGAGAGAGAAACAGAAGAAAAGAAAGAGCCAGAAGAGCAAGAAAAAAAAAAAAAAGGGGGGGGTGTTGGAAAGGGCAGGTTAGGATAAATATATCCATCTTCTCCCGGGCAGAACAGACAGTATGTTAGAGAGACCAGCCTCATTAAGAGGTAGTAAGTTTGTTGTGATAGGCATCCATGTAGGAAAAAAAAAAATATTGCCAGGGGCGCCAAGTTTCCTTAAAGGTCTCCTCTTGGTTATGTAGAGTGGCAATAAGGTCCTCCATATCCCTAAGTTTGTCAACCTTGGAAAACCACATGGCTAGTGTAGGACGACAAAGCATGCTTTAACATTGTAGCACGGGATTTATTTTTCCCTTTTCAGTACATTTATCCAAAAAGTGCAAAATAATGGTCTGTGATGCTTTTTAGTAGTCAATGAACTTTAAACTTGCTCAGAAAAATAAAAGTTTGAATCTATTTAGTTGTTTTAACACACTATAAAAAATAAAGGTCCTGAGTTTTTCAATAATTTTCTTATGAATTATGAAATATTTAAACATACTAACCGCTTTTGCAAATTTTTCAGATAGCGGGCACTTGGACCCAAAACTCTTTGCTTGGAGGGTCATATTTTCTTTTGTCTGAGAGTCAAATGTGGCGTTCTCAATCAAACAATTGATAAAAACCCATACATGATTTTTCACCTGTAAAAATAATAAAAAGATAATGTTAGTTCTCATAGGTCTACAAACTACCACAAACGCTCCTTAAGGGAACCCAGAAAAGGACCTTTGCAGATACATTGTTCTGCTTTGGGCAGAAACTGTCCCAGACACTAAATCTTCTATATCTATCCTGTTAAATTGCTGCAATGCCCCATTTGTCTATGTTCTCTACCCCCACTTTACAGTTCTATACACAGAAAAGAAATTGAAATGAATTAACATGCATATACCATCAATATGTCAATATTCTTAGTTAACCAACCACATGCTGCAAGATGAACACATTTGCTATGCCCAAACCAAACATCAGAGGGACTATTTGTCACTGTTAGGAAAGCTCAGGCATATCATTTTTTAGTTTGCCAATGTGCTGTTCAATGCACATTTTCACCTATATTCATAAAGTTATGGAAAATTCGAGCAAATCTGACGCAAATGTAAAAATGAAATGTAAGTAGCAAAAAGCAATGCTACCGACTCCATTTTACCATGTAAATAAAATCATGTGGGTAATGACTATTTTTGATAACAGGTCATTGAATAGATAGAAAAGTTATTTTACAAACTGAACAAAGGAGCGCTTTCCTCTTCAGCAGTTATTTCCATTACACAACTACTATTATTTAATAAATATTTAAGAATATCTAATTTTAACTTCCTATATATGATCATTTCATGCACTCCTTAATGGCAAGCTTCGCTTCTTATAAACCCCCTAAAAGATGTCTAGCAGACTCTGTTTTGTTGTATTAAAGAGCAAATTAATTTTAGCTTTAGAAGATTAAAGATGAACTCCAGTCAAAAATGTTAATTTAGATACATTCCTCAATAGCCACCAATGGATATGAATCCATTTATGGCTTACATAGTTACTGCTAGGGATGCATTCGAAATTTTGGCCAAGTAGTCTGCCAAAGGGAGCTCCCTGATACACGCCCAGCAACACTCTTGCATTAGCATGAACCTGGCCCACTATCATTGCATCACCAAAAAGAAGTAAACCCCCAACCGGAAGTGATGTCACCCGCCATCTGGCCCAACACAAAGACTCCATGGCTGGCCACTTTGCACAAGCCCTGCATGGAAATGAGTGCCTACAACAGTACCGACCCCCGGAGCTTCCCCCCCTTATCTATGGAATAGCTGGGGCAGCCTAACAACAGGTAATCCAGCCACTATACATTAAGCAGCATCCCTGGGTCCCAATGTTTAAAAACCAGAAACAGAAGAACCCTGTCTCCCCTTTATCAAACAGCTGCTGCCGAGCCATACCGGCTCCATAGCCCTAGTTTCCTAGCAGGGTCTCCCCTGGAGGAAACTCCAGAACTGAACAACCGGCTTGCTTTTAAAAATGGAGGCGGCATTTCCTGCGAACGGGAGAAGCATAGGTCTCTAAGGGATGCTATGCTGATAGACGATAGGGGGAAAAGAACCCGTTCGGGGCAAATGTTGCTGAACCTAGCACTCCTAAACACACCAACAAATGGGAAGAACTAAATTCTGCTTTTGACTAAAAAAAAAAAAAAAAGCTGGAATAAAGTACAGAAAACTTTGGGATGGATCTTTGTCAAATGGTAATCTTTTACAGGTGCACATAGGCAACATCAAAATTCTTAAAAAGTACCTAGTAAACTGCCCAACTGCCCAGAGGGGATGTAATCAAGGGTAGATAAAAAGGTGGTGAACAAGCCCTAAATTACATTTATCTTAAGTATGTATGTTCTTCATGTTCACAGTTGTGCAACTTCCCCTCTCCTTCGGCTTCCTGCACCATGTATCATTTTCAAGCTAGTTTGAATCAAATTGTTGGCAGCAGAACTTCCTGTTTTTTTTTTTCTCTTTTCACATTAGGCTTTCTGTATGCAAGAAGCAACACAATCCTGCAGGTTGGTGTTTTTGCATGAGAAGTAGGTATGATCCAGGATCACCAAATTATTAATAAATGGGTAGGGGGGTACCATGTGTACTACAGCTATGCCTGGATGGAAAACAAAATGAACTTAATAATAGATAAGCAATCTTTATGCATTTCATGGTTTAGTTTCTTGATTCGATTGTAATTAAAAGTGTGGTCTAATGATTATGCTTTGTTTCTTCTTTGTTTCCTTGACTGTTTGAGCTTAAACCTATTTTCGTTGGTTCCTATGAAGCTTTTTTCTTAGAAGCATACATGAGGCCATTTGATCACAGACTAGTGATTAGGAATTTCTCCTTGATCATCATAGATGTATTAGAAAACGCTAGGGGGATTCCATCCTCTAAAAATTGTACATTTATCTAGTGTACAATTTAACAAGAGTCAGATATAAAACTTGATGGGTGGAAATTTGAGAACAAAATGGTCCAAGCAGAGACAAAAACTCTGTTCAGAAACAGATGAGATTCAACCTGGCAACAACCAATGGATGCTATAAAATCAGCTTTGGTGACTATGTTCCACCTCTGAGGAAGTGCGTGCGCACGAAACGCGTCAGATGGGACCCTAGGACGCCGTTGACATCAAGCCGCCGGTGCCACGAGGAGGCCCGGCGGCCATTTTGACATCCAACAGGGTCAGTGTGTTTGCTCATACTTGGCTGTTCTTCTGTATTCTGCACCTATGCTGCTTTCAAATTAAGTTTTAATTACTACACTATGAGTGCTCCCCTGTGTCTCCTGTGAGGAGCTTTTCCATCCTTGTAGCCCTTGGGATTCCTGTGCCAGTTCCTTTTGGAGGCTCATCTAGATCGTCATTGCTCTGACTTGCTGGATCACTTTCCACCACATGAGGGCGTAGGATCTCCGTTCTTCCAAGCCATATACCTGACCAGCCTTAAGTGGATAAAGGATCTTCAGGATACACACACATATGCGCATTACCTTTGCGCGTTCTGGTTAGTGCAAAATTCTACCATTTTCACTGGGAAACAAGGAACACTGTTTTTTTATTGGACTGTGTTTATTATTATTATTATTTCTAATATCATTTTTTCAAGAGCGCTGCATTTCTTCTGTTTATGTATTTTGGGACTTTTATGTGTTTTCCTATATGTTCAGCTGCTTGCATTTTATATGAGCGCTTACTATATACCACCATTATTTCCAGCTTTGGTAGACTGAGCGTTCAGAGGGATTATACTGTACCTGAAATGGCTTCACAGAAACTCCAGCTTTGTTCTTTTTCTTCACAACCTCAATAAGTTTAGAGACTATTTGATCCACTACATAATCTACATGTCTACCACCCTGAAACAGTAAAAGTTAAGCTATATTATTTTGCATTCAAAATTTTTTGTAGATTTTATACATAAATCAAGCTCTAAACATTCACTGAACAATGCATGCACACACCAATACATGGTTTAAATTTGAAGAAAACAAAAGGTTGGACCCTGTGGTCATTTAAAGCAAATGTACATTTTTATTAATACTGATGAGTGACTTTTTACTGTAAAATGCTCAAAAACCCACAGATTATTACAGTGGAGAGAGTATGTAAATGTTTTGTGAAATAAAGCATAATCTCAAAAAACTTCCATGGCTATGATTTTGACCCCCTACTAATTAACAGACAATGTATGAATAGACCCAGACAATTCCTGAGCACAAGGCATATTATTTTATATAGCACCTTTCAAATGGTACCTTCTCAAAGAGCTTTACAAAAAACAAAAACTGGCTTGCCTAAAGAAGAAAGCTTTCATTTGATTTGAAAGCATTTAAAATTTTAACTGACTTTAGAGTTCATTGAGTTTAAACTGAATCTCTTGATGTTCTTTGTAAGAACTCCAGAGTTTTGGGGAATAACAGGGTTAGGCCCAGTCCCTCAGATTGACTTTAGAGTTCATTGAGTTTAAACTGAATCTCTTGATGTTCTTTGTAAGAACTCCAGAGTTTTGGGGAATAACAGGGTTAGGCCCAGTCCCTCAGATTAGATAACCTGGAAGTCTTTATTTCACTTTACCAACACTAACGGGGCAGTCAGAAATAAAGGCCCCATGGTACAACAGATTTACTTTATAACTTAAGAAATGAGATGGAGAATTGTACATTGCCAGAAAAAAAAAAAAAAAAAAACAGCACACAAATCCACACTGCTTGCAATTTTAAGACAGAATTTATTACAATAGCTAAATAAAAGGTTAGACTAAACACCCAAATTTGAGGATTTTCATTTTACTCCAAGCTTACCAGTAGGCTCACCTAGCAACATCAGTTGGTCCTCTTGCAGAATCCTAGGAAAGTTGAGAACCCTAAATCCTGTGAGAGCATGCTCTTGCACAGTGCAGTAGCGTCCTCTCGCAAGAATTGGGATCTAGGGTGTTCAGATTTTTGTGAGGACCAGTGAGGTCAGTGAGAAAAAAAAAAAAAAAAAAGTGTCCAGAACCAAGGAGCATTTCTTTTTCCTTTTTATAATGCAGTGTTTTGAACAGGGGGTGGGGCAGCCACATATGAAGACTTTGCATCTTATTGCAAGGACCGCTTTAAAGTTATAAAAGGCTAGAATGGATTTAAGTGCTGGCCAGAACAACTGAAGGCCGTCCTTGCACGGCAAAGCACAACCAAAAACACTCTCTGGCTTTGGGGAAACTGCACCAGCAGACAGTAATTCATCTTCATTTGAAATATTGACTGTAAAAAGACAAAATTGGGGTGAATGTACACAAGAATGTACCTACCTTTGTGGTAGCTATACTATTTACAAAACTGATTTGTTGGAAGCCTTTCTCACTCAGTGTGAGACAAACATCCCATCGTTCATTTGCAACCTCATGGATTACTTTCAGTGCAACACCAGTTTCATCTAGTTTCTCCTTTACGTATAGATCTACGTAACTGCGGAATCCATTCACCTAGAAAACACCAGAAAGGTTTATGGGTATTGGTGTAAATTTAATATAAAACAACTTCTGATAACTTAAATACACTTACTGGAAGTTTTTTTCCATTGAGCATGACTTTCACACCTTTGCAAGAACCTGCTATATCATAAGCTCTCCTTGTTAACAGGGCCATAGTATCCTTGTCTAAACTCTCCATTTTAAATTTAGCCAAATCAGGTTGGAATGTAATGCATGTGTAGTCATCGCCATCAAAATATTTGATCTTCGGGTCTGAAGTTTTTAGCATATTATTCATCCAGGTCTGTTCAGAAGACATAAATATGGGTATTAAATTATGGGCATGTGTGTAAAATGCTTCCCTACATACAGTAAATGACATTCAAATATGAAAGTTAATAGAAACTAAAAAAAAAAAAATACAAAAAGGATTACAAAAACATTTTACTGACCCAAGGCAGAAACTAGTTGCCCTCTTTCAGCCAGAGAGCGAAATATAGACATATCTACACATCTACAGACGTATCTACCACATTCTGGTGGCCCATAATCCTATGTCAAGGGGAGCAGCGCAGAGTAAAAAAATAACTGGGCAGGTGAAGTGACCAGCATTAAACATGTAGATTCACCACCACAAGAGATGCAGTAATCATCTTTCTATTTAGAAGAAAGAAAACACAGGGGCTATCACAGTGATCAGGTGACTGGGAACCGGGAGTCCAGGGTCCCGATCATTGGCGAAGAGCCTGGTCTCTGTTCTGGGAGTGCGCTCTCAGCACAAAACACAACACCACATATATGATGCACCCAGGTTTAAAGTCCACCTCCTGGATGCCGCATATGTGTGTTACTGTATCCCTAATGAGGTTAAAAATGATCAGCTTTTATTTTAAAAAAAAAACTCCTTCTTAAAATAAAGCACGTCTATTATAAAACACAAAACACCATTGGTTTAGCCATTTTTTGGAGTTCCATAGTCATTCACATTATCGCATATACATGTTTCCCCCCCCATTTCAAACTAAAATTCTTTATTTGCTTCAACTCAACCATACCTGTTTAAAGCTGTGTTTGTATTCCTTGCAGGCAGTTTCCACTGTAAATTTTGTACTGAATATATTGCAAAGTTTAGCACCGTAGCCATTACGACCACCTGAAAATAAAAATAAGCTTATGGAATTTGCTGGATGTCATTTTGCATTCTTTTCAAGGGGAAAGTCTAAATGGATTTCAGAATCATGATTAATTTATACAATGCTCAGCATAAATGAGTACACCCTAACAGATTTGTCAGAAAACCTTTACTTTCCTTTTAGAATCAACATTTTCTATGAGACACTATACTACAAAATACTCCCACAAATACAGGCCATTGATTGCAAACAAGATTCGTTCATTTGCACACACAAAAAAAGGCTTTGCTAACAAATTCATGCAAGACCATGTTGCTAAAAAGAATATACTCCAATGAAAGTCTTAGAAGCAAAGCTAAATTTTAGACAACAAAACTCTAAGAATTCAACTGCGGGTGAGTCTAATTATTCATTAGACAGGTGCCCAGCAGACAGTTGATTATAAAAGGGTGCTACTTAAGAAAACCCCTGCCATTTCATACTGTCAGGAATGGCACCACATAAGAGAAATGTCACAAGTCCTGAGATAGAAAATCATTTCTTTATACAAGAAACGTGAAGGCTACAAGAAGATTAGCAAAGCTTTCCTTATCAGTCATAATACTGTAGCAAGAGTGATACAAATATTAAGCAGAAATAAAACTACAACCATCTCACAGAGACATCCAAGCTGTCCACCTCGACAGGGGCATCTTCTGATGAGAAGGGTTGAAGATAAATAGCCAAGCAAGTTCACCGCAGTTAGCTAAAGTAGAAAGCCAAACTGGGGTGATTGCTTCCCATGACACAATATGGCATACACTGCAGAGGAATGGCATGCATGGGTGTCATCCACAAAGGAAGCCTCCCCTAAAGCCCATGCACAAAAAAGCCTGCCTAGAATTTGTCAGGGCCCATGCTGAAAAAGAGCACGACTATTGGGACACTGTACTCTGAAGTAATGAGACCAAGATAAATGATTTTGGAACTGATGACTTTAAAACTGAATGGCGTCACAAAAGGTGAGGAGTACAAAGAAAAATGCATGGTGCCTACAGTGAAACATGGTGGTGACAGTGTCCTTCTGTGGGGCTGCATGACTGCTGCTGGTGTCAGGGAGCTGCATTATATTGATGGGATCATGAATTCACAGATGTACTGCTCTATATTGAAAGAGAAGATGCTACCATCACTCCGTGCCCTTGGTCGTCGTGCACTTTTCCAACATGACAATGATCCAAAACACATCCAAGGCAGGGTGAAAGTAATTAAGTGACCAAGTATGTCTCCTGATCTGAACCCAATCAAACACCTATGGGGAATTGGGAAGAGAAAAGTTGAACATCACTCTCCATCCAGCATCCAGGATCTAAAAGAGGTCGTCCTTAGAGAATGGAAAAAGATGTTGCAATAAGTCGCCAACTTGTTCATTCCATGCCTAGAAGAATTGGTGCTGTCCTTACAAATCATGGGAAGTCATACAAATACTAGATGGAGTTGTTTTCGTTGTGGGGTGTACTCATTTTTGCATCAATTAATTTGAGTAATACTAAAGCTTTTGTCATCTAAGTTCTATTATTAACCTTACTTTCATGTACGGAGCTGAACAAAAATGTTCTATAAAACTCAGTTTTGTCAAAAATTTTGGAAAATGTTCTTGTGTTCTTTGAGATATTGATTAAAATCTTACTTTTTAAAAAAAAGGGTGTACTCATTTATGCTGAGCATTGTAAATGTATCAATGCAGTATAAAAATTTTAAATTCCTATAAAAATAAAAACTAGCTTTGTTCAATACTACAAACTTTGGTTTGTGTAAAAGAAATAAAGCATGTTTAAAACAATCTAATTTTTGAGCAATGTTCTCTAGCAATTTAAACCCACAAAATCGACTTTAGCTGCCTTCATAAGAACAGAAGCAGCAATTTACAGGTATAGATTTTACAGTACAACTGCAGAGTATGCAAGTGCACATCACCTGCCCCCTTTATGTTAGCCATTAGTGAAGTTTACCCATCAGGTTAGCATGATCTATTTTGATCAGGACATACTACACTTATCACAAGGTAATTGCTAAATATATAAAAAAAATTTGGTTTTGAACTGTTTGAACAGACTGGATCGACAGATGCTGCAGAATTATAGAAGTATCAACTGAAGAGCCAAAGTTTTCCACCAACAATAGAATTCAGAATCTCACAATTCCTACACTTTAGAACACAGTCAGCCTCCTTTAAAAGCTGAAGAAATTGTGTAACATACATAACTTATACACACACACATATCCACACACGCACAGATGTTACATACATATATTACAGGAGTACACCCCTCACATTTTTGTAAATATTTTATTCTATCTTTTCATGTGACAACACTAAAGAAATTACGCTTTGCTACAATGTAAAGTAGGGAGTGTACAGCTTGTATAACAGTGTAAATATGCTGTCCCCTCAAAATAACACAGCCATTAATGTCTAAACTGCTGGCAACAAGAGTGTACACCCCTAAGTGACAAATGTCCAAATTGAGCCCAATTAGCCATTTTCCCTCCCCGGTGTCATGTGACTCTTTACTGTTACAGGGTCCCAGGTGTGAATGGGGAGCAGGTGTGTTAAATTTGGTGTTATCGCCCTCACTGGAAGTTCAACATGGCACCTCATGGCAAAGAACTCCTCTGAGGATCTGAAAAAAAGAATTGTTGCTCTACATAAAGATGGCCTAGGCTATAAGAAGATTGCCAAGACCCTGAAACGGAGCTGCAGCACACTGGCCAAGATCATACAGTGGTTTAACAGGACGGTTTCCACTCAGAGCAGGCCTCGCCATGGTCAACCAAAGAAGTTGAGTGCATGTGCTCAGCGTCATATCCAGAGATTGTTTTTGGGAAATAGACGTAAGAGTGCTGCCAGCATTGCAGCAGAGGTTGAAGGGGTGGGGGGGGGTCAGCCTGTTAATATTTTGTGTGGCCACCTTTTCCAGCACTGCCTTAACCCTCTTGGGCATTAGGTTCACCAGAGCTTCACAGGTTGCCACTGGAGTCCTCTTCCACTCCTCCATGATAACATCATGGAGCTGGTGAATGTTACAGACCTTGCGCTTCCCTACCTTCAGCTTGAGGATTCCCCACAGATGCTCAATAGGGTTTAGGTCTGGAGACATGCTTGGCCAGTCCATCACCTTTACCCTCCGCTTATTTAGCAAGGCAGTGGTCATCTTGGAGGTGTGTTTTGGGTCGTTATGTTGGAATACTGCCCTGCGGCCCAATGTCCGAAGGGAGGGGATCATGCTCTGCTTCAATATGTCACAGTACATTTTGGCATTCATGGTTCCCTCAATGAACTGTAGCTCCCCAGTGCCAGCAGCAGTCATACAGCCCCAGACCATGACACCCCCACCACCATGCTTCACTGTAGGCAAGACACACTTGTCTTTGTACTCCTCACCTGGTTGCCGCCACACACGCTTGACACCATCTGAACCAAATAAGTTTATCTTGGTCTCATCAGACCACAGGACATGGTTCCAGTAATCCATGTCCTTAGTCTGCTTGTCTTCAGCAAACTGGTTGCGGGCTTATTTGTCCATCTTTAGAAGAGGATTCCTTCTGGGATGACAGCCATGCAGACTAATTTGAAGCAGTGTGCGGCGTATGGTCTGAGCACTGACAGGCTGACCCCCCCACCCCTTCAACCTCTGCAGCAATGCTGGCAGTACTCATACGTCTATTTCCCAAAGACAACCTCTGGATAGGATGTCGAGCACGTGAACTCAACTTCTTTGGTCGACCATGGCGAGGCCTGTTCTGAGTGGACCTGTCCTGTTAAACCGCTATATGGTCTTGGCCACTGTGCTGCAGCTGTTTCAGGGTCTTGGCAATTTTCTTATAGCCTAGGCCAGTGGTGGGCAACCTTTTTTTTCAACTGAGCCAAATCTCGCCAAAACCACGATTGAAATTTATTTTGAGAGCCACATTTTTAAAACTGAAAATACATCTCCCATATAGTAATTCATCCCCCCTATAGTAATTCATCCCCCCTATAGTAATTCATCCCCCCTATAGTAATTCATCCCCCATAGTAATTCATCCCCCATATTAATTCATCCCCCATATAGTAATTCATCCCCCATATAGTAATTCATTCCCCCTATAGTAATTCATCCCCCCTATAGTAATTCATCCCCCCTATAGTAATTCATCCCCCCTATAGTAATTCATCCCCCCTATAGTAATTCATCCCCCCTATAGTAATTCATTCCCCATATAGTAATTCATTCCCCATATAGTAATTCATTCCCCATATAGTAATTCATCCCCCATGTGTCAATTCACTTACCTTTGCTCCACGCGTTCCTCTCGCCGTGTTCCCGCGCCGTTCTGGTCTTCAGGGCGGACTGTGAGAGGAGAGGAGTTCGTCACGCTGCCCCGCCTACATCCTGGCTGCCCCGCCGACATCCTGACAGCTGCAGAGTCCTGACTTTTGGGGCGGCCGCCCGAGAGGAGGGAAGGGAGGGAGCGGCCGCCCGAGAGGAGGGAGGGGAGGGAGCGGCCGCCCGAGAGGAGGGAGGGGAGCGAGCGGCCGGCACACAGAAGAGCCGCATTTAAGTTTGTAAAGAGCCACATGTGGCTCGCGAGCCGTGGCTTGCCGACCACTGGCCTAGGCCATCTTTATGTAGAGCAACATAAAAGATACTCAGAGTTCTTTGCCATGAGTTTCCATGTTGAACTTCCAGTGACCAGTATGAGAGAGTAAGAGCGATAACACCAAATTTAACACACCTGCTCTCCATTTAAACCTAAGACTTTGTAATACTAATGAGTCACATGACAGCGGGGAGGGAAAATGGCTAATTGGGCCCAGTTTGGACATTTTCACTTTGGGGTGTACGCGCTTTTGTTGCTAGCGGTTTAGACATTAATGGCTGTGCGTTGAGTTATTTTGAGGGGACAGCAAATTTACACGGTTATACAAGCTGTACACTCACTACTTTACATTGTAGCAAAGTGTCATTTCTTCAGTGTTGTCACATAAAAAGATAGAATAAAATATTTACAAAAAATGTGAGGGGTGTACTCACTTCTGTGAGACACGGTACAGACAGACAGGCAGGCAGACAGACACACACACACACACCTCAAAAAAATTAAAAGGAACACTTTTTAATCAGAGTATAGCATCAAGTCAATCAAAAATGTTGATCTGGTCAGCTAAGTAGCAGAGAGGGTTGTTAATCAGTTTATCTGCTTCTTTGTGCAAGGAGGAACAGGATGAGCACTGCCAGAGCCCTACAAAACGACCTCCAGCAGGCCACTGGTGTGAATGTCTCTGACCAATCAGAAACAGACTTCATGAGGGTGGCCTGAGGGCCAGATGTCCTCTAGTGGGCCCTGTGCTCATTGCCTGGCACCAGAGAGCTCGATTGCCATTGAACACCAGAATTGGTAGGTCCACCACTGGCACCCTATGCTTTTCAGAGATGAGAGCAGGTTCACCCTGAGCACGTGACAGACATGGAAGAGTCTGGAGAAGCCGTGGAGAATGTTATGCTGCCTGTAATATCGTTCAACATGACCGTTTTGGTGGTGGGTCAGTGATGGTCTGGGGAGGCATATCCATGGAGGGACACACAGACCTCTACAGGCTGGACAATGGCACCCTGACTGCCATTAGGTTTCAGGATGAAATCCTTCAACCCATTGTCTGCCCCTACACTGGTGCAGTAGGTCCTGGGTTCCTCCTGGTGCAGGACAATGTCCAGCCTCATGTGGCGAGAGTATGCAGGCAGTTCCTGGAGGATGAAGGAATTGATACCAATGAATGACCCCCACGCTCGCCTGACCTAAATCCAATAGCACAGCTTTGGGATATCATGTTTCGGTCCATCCGACGCCGCCAGCTTGTACCTCAGACTGTCCAGGAGCTCACGGATGCCCTGGTCCAGATATGGGGCTATATTGCTGCACCATTTTTTCACTTTGATTTTTGGGGTGTTTTTTAATTCAGTCCTCTGTAGGTTGATGATTTTCATTTCCATCAAACAATGGGGCATCCTTACATTCCTAACACATTAACCAGTCCATATCAGTATACTGTAGATATCCAGCATGATATTTTTCCCCATTGAGATCTGATGTGTTTTCAAAGTGTTCCTTTAATTTTTTTGAGCAGTGTGTGTGATAGATACAAACATGACTTGCCTGTAACTTTTTTCTCTTCGTCGTCATAGTTACTCGAGGTCAATAGCTGGCCAAAGATCAGAGCTGGGACATAGACCTTTTCCACCTTGTGTTCTACTACTGGGATACCTTTACCATTGTTCCAAATGCTGATGATGTTGGAGTCACTAAGATAAGAAGCAGACGTTAGATTACTATCTAATATAAAAACCAGGACACTGTATTAAAGCCATCGAGATCTGTAGAATTAAGAAAAGCAGAAAGTTTACCCTCTCTTTGCAAATGTAGAATCTGCAAGAATAAAAACTCAATGCTAAGCATCCCTAAAACACTTGTGTCTGTGCCCAGGCCATCAACAATATCTGGCTGGCTGATGCTATAGTTCACAAGAAAAAAAAAAAAATCAGATTCTGCACCATAGGGTTACTTGCTGAACTTAACTGGTTCAGATCTTCACAGCTAAAGAAATGTACTGCCTTCAATAGTTGTATGAGCAATGCCTATGTATATATTATGTATGCACTATTATCCTATGTTTACTATGACTTTGCTGCTACCCAGTGGTCATAGTTTTAAATTACACAGTTTTTTGTAATTCCTCCCTTTTGTATTAGTGTTCTCTTTCATCATTTGGAAATACCTGTATTTGTTCCTACAACAGGCACATTCATTTGCGAATACCTGTATTTGTTCCTACAACAGGCACATTGAGACTAGGAAGAAAATATTTTGACCACTTCAAAAGCCAACATCTACCAGATCATATTATTTGTCTCAACCTTTCTGCATGCAGTGGAGATATTTGTGGATGCCAAGTTGCACGGTATCAAAATTTTCAGCTAGAGATTCCCTTTCATGTAGAAGTGATTTCAGTGCCTATAGAGCCACGAGATTATTTCTCTAGGTGTTGGAAGGGGACCACTCTGACCGGCAGCATTAAAGAGAGAGAGGAACGGATGATGGCCCTCCCTCTCTGAAATCACAAACTGTAAGTGGCACGAATTTCGGCAATTCCAGTTTCGGGTCTTTTGCTTACTGACTTTTACAAGCATCTGGTCAAAACTGATCTTGGTGTAGCAGGTGCTGCAATTTTTTATGTCACACGGTATTTACGCAGCAGTTTCTCAAATGCTATTTTTCACTTTTGTTCATTTGAATGCAAAAAACAAAAAACAAAAAAAAAAAAGACAAAAAAAAAACCACAATAAAGTAATCCAATTCTCAGGTAAAGCTGATGTTAAGCCGAGTAAATAGATACCAAACATGTCATGGTTTAAAAATGTAATGGTAAAACTATATAAATTGTACTATCCATAACCCATGCGTTTGTCTTTGCGCACAAGCACAGGGGGACAGGGATGCTTTAAAAAAAAAAAAAAAGTCTTTATTTTTACACTGTTGCTTTAATTTTTTGCTTTAATTTTTTTTTTTTTTTTTTTATTGCTGTCACAAGGAATGTAAACATCCCTTGTGACAGCAATAGATAGTGACAGGTACTCAGATCAGTGTGATCAAATGCTTTCCATTTTTAAAATTGGCACTTCCTGGTCATCACTTCCCGTTTCCTATATCATAGAGGTGGACAGAGTGGTTCCAGTCTTTGTCTGCCTCTCTAGAACCTTCAGGACCCCCATTGCAAGAAATCATGAAGGGCCCCTGGGGCCCTTTCCATCTGTCCCAGGACCCTTCCCACCAATTTTCTGGTTTCAGCACTTTCACACTTTGAATGACAATTGCGTGGTCATACAACACTGTATACAAAACTAAAATGTCATCATTTTCTTCACACAACTAGAGCTTTCTTTTGGTGGTATTTAGCCACCACTGGGGTTATTTTTTGCTAAATTAACAAAAAAAACCTAAAATTTTGAAAAGAAAAAAAAAAAAAAAAAAACAAAACACAAGTTTTTCTTTGTTTCTGTTATAAAAGTTTGCAAATAAATAGTTCTTCATAAATTTAGGCCAAGATATATTCTGCTATATTTCTTTGGTAAAAATAACCCAAATGAGTTATAGAGTTCACAAACTATGGGATATATCTGAAAATTGATCAAACCCCTTTTTGCAAAGTAGACAGTCCGACGTGTTTCATAACAGTCAAGCGAAGAAATTAAAAAAATAAATTCACAATTTTTTTTTTTCTTCACATACTGTCACCAGTGCAGTACAGCGTCATCATATAACTGGCATGGCAGTGATCAGGGACACTGACTGGTGACAGTACAGAAAAAAAAAAGTTTTCGATTTTAAATTTTTTATTACTTTTTTTCTCTTTAAGATTTTTTTTCCATATTGCACTATGACCAAAGTAGTATAATGTTACCATAGTAACATTGTACTACTTCGGGAAAGTGATCAGTATTTTTTTTTTAATTTTTTCTTTTCCACAATTTGCTTATAGCAAAGAATCTCCTAGATTGTAAGCTCGAAAGAGCAGGGCCCTCGAACCCTTCGTGTATTGTATTGTCTCATGTACTGTACCCCACTATAATGTACAGCACTGAGCAAACCTTTTGGCGCTATATAAACACTGTATAATAATATTATAATTACTTTGCTATAAGCAAGCATTTACCTGAATGAAATCGATTCATTCAGGGGTTTTTTTTTTGTGATTAGCTGTGACTTGGCCACAGCTAATCACATGACACAGCTGGGCTGTGATTGGCCCAGCTTGTGCATGTGATCGCTGTGACCATTCACAGCTAGAGACACACCTGTATACAATGGATGGCATGAAAGGAAGCCATCCATTGTATACAACTGTCATGTTACCTGCTGTGATAGGTCACAGCAGGTCACATGGAACTGGCAATGGGGCCAATACACAGATCTGTCATCGGTGACAAGTTTTGTTGCCAGCGTTTAGACATTAATGGCTGTGTGTTGAGTTATTTTGAGGGGACAGCAAACTTACACTGTTATACAAGCTGTACACTCAATACTTTACATTACATTGCAAAGTGTCATTTCTTCAGTGTTGTCACATGAAAAGATAGAATAAAATATTTACAAAAATGTCAGGGGTGTACTCACTAATGTGAGATACTGTATGTACAGCATTGCATTATCGCATAATCGTCAGTTAAAATAAAGCAATGTTGAATTTGGAAAAAAAATGGCCTGGTCAGGAAAGGGTGTAATTTCCTGGGAATCTATTGAAGTTCAAAAAGAACAAAAAAAACAACAACTAGCAGATATTAACTGTGCCAAATAGTTTATTTTGTTTGCCAGTCACCATAAGGAATGGAAAATATATGGTTTTACTTACGGATCAATAGAGATTTTTATGCAGTTCATATTTTTATCTCTTTGCTTATTGTCAGCTGCGTTGACTGTAAAATTGGAAAAAAAAAAAAAAAGTGTTTAGAACACAGCAAGAAAAAAAAGGCTGCACCATAAATGCTGTTCATTTACATTTGGCACCATCTCTGACAAACTTTACAGTCCAACAATGCTGTTAAATGCCTGTGTGTTTTGTAATTTAAACGCAGGTTTTTACTTGTTTTTGTTAAAGGATTTCTCAACAAGCAAAATGTCTTCTACAGCACATGTAACATGTTGCATATGCAGATGTTGTTACATGTATGCATGCTTTGAAGCAAAGTACAGGGAAGGGGGTTAAAAATACAAAATGTGTGTTACTTCTATTTTGAACAAAAGCCATTTAATAAAAGGGAGACCCAATGAAGATTTCAGGCCTGCATCAACATCAGATTCAATGAGTGGTAGGGATACAACGATAACGTGGGTTATTTTTTTTAACTGGCAAGTAAGAGTATTGATACTTTCGGTCAAGTACTCGCAGATACAGAATACTGATACTTTGCGAAGCGATTTGCGTTAATGGACGCAAATTGCACCGCAAAGAATAGCATGCAATTTGAAAAGGAATGTGGTTCCTGTCCAAAATTGCATGCGGTTTCCCCACTGCTCCTATGAGAACCAAGGCTTGGCCATAGCCCAAGTTCACCCAAGAGCGGTGTCACACAGGAGCAGTTCAGGAAACATCCCTGCAGGCATCCCATGCTGAGTGTCAGTGGTAGGAGAGAAAGCAGCAGGAACCAGTGTTCACACAGGAGTGGTGTGGGAAAACTCCCTGCAGGCATCCCATGCTGAGTGTCAGTGGTAGGAGAGGAGAGAAAGCAGTGGGGATTTCAAACTCAAACATTTAACTGTAGAAGATAAATATATAGTCTGCTGCCCTGTCAAATATGGCTATACACATCTCAGAACTGGACAAACAAATCCTCTGGCCACTTTATTAGGTAAACCCGTTAAATTTCTTGGTAACACAAATTGCTAATCAGCCAATCACATGGCAGCAAGAAAGGGGATTTAAGTGACTTTGAACGTGGCATGGTTGTTGGCGCCAGACAAGCTGGTCTGAGTATTTCATAAACTGCTGATCTACTGGGATTTTTATGCACAGCCATCTCTAGGGACATTGAGAATCATCAGACCAGGCAATATTTTCCCTAATCAGCCAATCACATTGCAGCAACTCAATGCATTTAGGCATCTAGACGTAGTGAAGACGAATTGCTGAAGTTCAAAACAAGCATCAGTTTTGAACGTGTCATGGTTGTTGATGCCAGATGGGCTGGTCTGAGTATTTCTAAAACTGCTGATCTACTGGGATTTTCATGCACAATTATCCCTGGGGTTTACAGAGAATGGTCTGAAAAAGAGAAAATATCCAGTCAATGAAAATGCCTTGTTGATTTCAGAGGAAAATAGGCAGACTGGTTTGAGATAATAGAAAGGCAACAGTAACTCAAATAACCACTCGTTACAACCAAGGTAGTCAGCATACCATCTATGAACGTACAGCACGTTGAAGCAGATGGGCTACAGCAGCAGAAGGCCACACCAGGTGCCACTCCTGTCAGCTAAGAACAGGAAACAGGCTACAATTCACACAGGCTCACCAAAATTGGATAATAGAAGATTGGGAAAAAGTTGCCTGGTCTGGTGATTCTCAATTTCTCTAGAAATGGTTGTGCATAAAAATACCAGTAGATCAGCAGTTTATGAAATACTCAGACCAGCTCGTCTGACACCAACAATGCCATGTTCAAAGTCACTTAAATCCCCTTTCTTCTCCATTCTGATGCTTGGTTTGAACTTCAGCAAGTCGTCTTCACCACGTGTAGATGCTTAAATGCATTGAGTTGCTGCCATGTGATTGGATGATTAGCAATTTGTGTTACCAAACAATTGAACAGGTGTACCTAATAAAGTGGCCAGTGAAAGTATGTATTTATGGCAATATAAACTTTTTTTTTTTTAATTATAAATTTACCTGTAAAAAAAGAATAAAAAAAACACAACATTTCCTCAAACATCCTTTAAAGTAAATATTTCATATAGATAAATAAAAAACTCACCAAGAATCTCATCAAATATTTTATACAATCCTGGTACATAAGTTATATCGCGGCAATTCATTCCAATGTCCTCATCATAAACCCACATTGACTAGAATAAAAGACAACACACATTGTCTAGATTAAATAACACACAGCATCAATTAGCTTACAGTCAGACAAGGACAAGTATAAAAACAAACCAAACACACGTAGAACTTTGAAACATACTTATGTGGCAAGCAAATCAATTTCCGTACTTGCTGACCACTACAAGAAGTATTAAAGACTTCAGTCTAGCACAACACCACTTTTATACCACTACAGACTGAACTAATAGAGAATCTGTTTCTTCCAGAATGAATTACACATTTTTCTCCTGTGCATTACCACTTCTTAGGTCCTTGAGTTAATTAACTGCTAGCTGATGGTTGGTTGAAAATGGTCCAAAGCAAGAGAGTTAGGACAGCAACGCATTACTGGTAAACACTATGCATGTGGAGCACCCTACAGAGAATACAAATGAAGACTTCCATTTAATGCTTCAACCTATGATGAAAATACTTTCCAAAGCCCTGCTAATCACCAAACAAACTTACACCTCCAACCTTTTATATAAAAGGTTTAAAGGGCCCCACCGCAAAAAAATGGCAAATTATTTTTCAAAATTAAAGCAGTATTAAACCCAAAAGCAAAATATGTATTATACTGCAGCTTACTAATTCCTAGATGTGATGACTGCATTAGTTTTAAGGCTTCATGCACACTAGCTTATTTTTAAGCTCCTAGCAGCTAATTATGAGCCTTTTTTTCTGCCCCTAGAAGCAAATATTGTTATCCTATTTGTCCATGCACTTTATTTGTAAGCTAAAAGCATCTTTCAAGCTTCAGCTTCTAAGAACAGAAAAAAACATTTTGGGAGCAATTTTTCAGCAGAAAAACATGCCGAATGTTCCTAAATGCTACTAAAAACACCTAAAGGCTTTTTTTCTAGCTTTTTTTTCTGCTTTTCCCTACGTGAATTGTAAAAACACTAATGCTCCTAAAAGAGGTTATTACCAGCATGTTTTATCCGGGTTGTTTTTCAAGCATTTTATGAGCTTATAGCGGGGTCAAAAAATAAAAAAAAGTCAGCAGCTACAAAACTGTAGCTGCTGACTTTTAAAAAAACAGCCACTTACCTGTTCCTCAGTCCTGCGGTGTGTTCCCCACAGCCGTTTCACTGGCCGTCCTGTATTCCAGGAGGCCTGCATCTTCAGTGTGGGCACCCGGCTGTGATAGCATGCGGCTTCACAACCGGGAACCCACTGCGCATGCGTGAGTAAAGCTGTGCTTCACGAATGGTCCTGTAGTCTTCTGGGACCTGTCACGTGTCCCAAAAGACTACAGGGAGGGAGGGTAGGAGGACAACTTCCGCTTAGGTGAATTGGACCAGAAGCTGGAGCGGGTACCTACAAATTCGGTCCCCTTGAAGGTGCCAATCCTTAATGGGGTGCGGGGGGGGGGGGGGTGGTCCGTCCTTAAAGCGGAACTTCCCCTTTTGGGTGGAGCTCCGCTTTAAGATGAAAAAGTAAATAAATAAAATACTATACTAGTGTGCATGGAGCCTAAGGGTGGTATTGCCAACAGGTAATTTGTCTTTCAACAAAACAAGCTGTCCTGCAAATGTAGGAGTTAGAGGGTTGAGAAAAACCATTTGGCACAGATAAGTGTGCTCACAATGATCAGCTTGTATTCATTTATGTAAAACCTTTATCCCAAAAAGGGAAAAAAACTGTTATAACTGCTTAAAAAGTGTTAGCACAGGTTTGGCGTCAACTTGTTAGTGTTTCTAAATCTGCTAGTACATGTAACATCCCCCCCAGACTGACAATGCTACTGTCCAAAAGGTGTCTCTGTTGTTCCTTCATCAAGAATGGGGGCACTCTTAATACAGGAGATGATTTACTGGCCAATTCACCAGGTGAAAAATGGGGGGGGGGGGGGGCCTGAAAAGAAATTTAATGCAGCCACCACATCTAATTATAGGTAAGCTTCAATATATTACATTTTTGGTTTGAAGTTTAGAACGGCTTTAAACATAATTCTTATTTTGTACATTACAAGAAAAGTGCAGCAAGTATAATATGTAAAACATTATATAAGATATTTAATGTGAGTGAGCACTTCAAGATATTCCACATTTCAATACATTAAAACGCAGATATATTTATATACCTGAGTGACAGGCTCCACAGATCCAATGTATGTATCAGGTCGGAGGAGGATATGCTCAAGCTGAGTCTTCTTCTGGTAGACTCTCTCCACAGACATTTTCTTAGAAGAATCATTTTTGTTGTTACTGATGTTTTCACTTTCTTCTTTTTTCGATACATTGTTCTGATTATCAAACAACGTCTGAAAGCCAAAAATGGGACACAGAATGAGAAGCACTCTCACAAAATAGTAGGCTATTTTTCTACTTCAAAGAACAGTTTTACAAGACAGGCGATTACACAGGCAGACAGATAAAAGTGAAGTTAGAGGTTTATTTCTTAAAGGATTGTTTTCTTAACAAGCACTAGTAGAGACAGAGAGGAAAACTCCACAACCAGACCATTGGTTCTTTGAAAAGCTGAAACACCAAGAACAGGAGCAGGTGAACACCAAACGTCTGAAAACACAGAACAGAAGTAGTGCAGACTTTTCCTATGGCTGTTTTGCGGTCCCTTAGTTGCATGAAGAGTAAAACCCATCAGTTGGGACAGCTCAGGCTGCAATACTTACCTCCTCTCCAGAACTATTCCCCAACAGAGGTTCCAGTCTACATGTTGAATAGCACTAGGGTCATTACCAATCACTAAAAACGACCTGTTTAGTGGACATACCCAGATGTGGGATTGTGGAAAAATGGTAAAGTTTGGAGTGGGTCTACACTCCTAAAACCTAAAAGGTTTAGCCATGTCTAGCAAATCCGTACTACAAAGACAGTACAATAGATGGATAAAAGGGACCTGGTCAAAAAGAGCAGCTTGTAAAAGCCCACTGTAAATGCCATCTCTCTCACAAATGACTTGTTTTACACTGTTTGAAGCATAAGAGTTTACATCATGATTTTAATGTTAATATGTGCTATTAAATACTCCTCAAGAGCAACAAAAGATAAATCCACCTCAAAAATAGACATACCTTCTGTATGAAAAACAATCGATTATCGCAGAGTTCGGCTTAACTGCATGCCGCCTGCCCACAGTATATGTACGTCATCCAGACTGTTGCGGGTTAGGGGCATGCAAGCGCACACGCCCGCTGCTAACCCCCGCTATCACTGGCAACAGTGGGATTTTGTCAACAGGAACAGAGACCCGCTGTAGCCAATCACAGCACAGAGCCCTGTATTTACAAAACACACAGTACACAGACCAGCAATCTGGATGATTGTTCTCCCTGCAAACCAGGGAGGAAAAACAGCCAGATCTGTAAGTAAAAGCAGTACATATTATACGTGTTTGGCACAGTTAACCCCTTGATGTTAACCCCTTCCCAGACAGTGTCATTAGTACAGTGTAAAGTATAAGCACTGATCACTGTATTAGTGTCACTGTTGAGGTCAGTGTCAGTCAGTGTACCTCTCAACCAGCACCAGATTTTGTCCTCCATACTATCGCAGTTCCACTATAAGTTGCTGATCACCATTACCAGTATAGCATCATAGCTGTGTAAATTCCAATATATACAGCAAGTAAAAAGAACAGATCATGTCACCATTTTTCTAGGTAAATATATTTATAAAGGTGCCATTTAGATGAAATACAATCCATGCATACAAAGAAATCAAGACAAATACATTCATAAATTAAGTTATGTGTAATAAAATGGAATGACACAGGGAAAAGTATTGAACACAGAAGAAAGGGAGGTGCAAAAAGGCATGGAAAGCCAAGACACCAGCTGAAATCTATCAGTAATTAGAAAGCAATCCTGCCCCCTGTCAGTGCAAATTAATATCAGCTGGTTCAGTCTCAACTGATGGCCTATAAAAAGGAGCCTTATTACCAAGGTGTCACACAAGAAACATCTCAATGGGTAAAACCAAAGAACCCTCTCAAGACCTTTGCATCCTTATTGTTGCAAAACATACTGATGGCATTGATTACAGAAGGATTTCTAAATGTGTTTCAGAGAGCACAGTTGGGGCCATAACCTGGAAGTAGGAAGAACATCATTTCACCATAAACCATCCACAACCAGGTGCTCCTAACAAGATTTCTGACAGAGAAGTGAAAAGAATTATCAGAAGAGTTGTCCAAAAGCCAAGGACCACTTGTGGAGAGCTTCAGAAAGACCTGGAATTAGTAGGAACAATTGATTCAAAGAAAACAATAAGTAATGCACTCAACCGCCATGGCCTGTATGCACACTCGCTTGTTTAAATATTTTCTGCACAACATTTAGAGAAGCCTGTGAAATATTGGGAGAATATAATCTGGTCAGAGGAGACTAAAATTGAACTCTTTGGATGCCATAATACACACCATGTTTGGAGGTCAAATGCCAATGCACATCACCCCAAAAACACCATACCAACAGTGAAGTTTGGAGGTGGGAATATCATGGTGTGGGGCTGTTTTTCAGGATACGGTACTGGCAAACTTCAGGTCATTGAAGGAAGGATGAATGGGAAAATGTACCAAGACATTCCTGATAAAAATCTGCTGCCATCTACCAGAATGACATGAAACAAAGGTGGACATTTCAGCAAGACAATGATCCCAGAGATAAAACCAAGGAAACTCTCAATTGGTTTCAAAAAAAGAAAATAAAGCTGCTAGAATGGCCCAGCCAATCACCTGAGTTGAATTCAACAGAAAATCTATGGAAAAAACTAAAGATCAGAGTTCATAGAAGAAGTACACAGAACCTTTAAGATGTGAAAACAGTGGGAAGAATGGGCCAAAATTACACCTTAGCAATGCATGTACAGTAACTAGCTTCTCCATACAGAAGGCATCTTGAAGCTGTCATTACCAAAGGATTATGTATGAGGTATTAAATAAATTTCAGTTAGCATGTTCAATACTTTCTCCATGTGTCATTCCATTTTATTACACAATCGTATTTCTGAACTTATTTGCTTTGGTTTCTTTGTATGTATGGATTTCATAGGTTGTTACGGACATGTGGTGGAAATGTCACGTCGATAGCACCTTTAGAAATTATATATTCACTGAGAAAAATGGTCATGTGTTCAATACTTATTTTACCTACTGTATACCATCCTTTGTAGACACTAACTTTCACACAAACCAATAATATACACTTATCGGGATTTTATTTTCACCAAAGACATGTAGATGAATACATTTTGGCCTAAAATCATGAAGAATTTTTTTTTTATTGGATAGGTTTTGTAACAGAAAGTAGTAGTAAAAATTTGTCTTTTTTTTCGTTTATATAATAAAAGAAAAAAAAAATTGGTGAGCAAATACCACCAAAAGAAGCTTCTAGTTGTGTGAACAAAATTATACAAATTTAAATTTTGGTACAATGTCACCTGATCGAGCAATTGCCAGTTAAAGTAGCACACTGCGGAATACCAAAAATGCCCTGATCATGAAGGGAGGTAAAACCTTTCCAGAGGTCAAGTGGTTAAAGGAGGGAATTGTGATGCATTTTGTGATTTTTAACAGCAGTCAAAACCGAACTGACACTAGATAGGTGATCAACATTTCCTACAATGCAGATTAACATCCAAAAAACAGACAATGCACAGACGGGGATCAGCACCTTTTAAGCTGCATGCACACAGGTATAGAAAAACACTCTCATGCACCAAAACCTTTCTGGCAGGAGCTGGCAGAAAAATCCAGGGTAAAAATGATAATTTTGGTGTAGAATTACACGCATTTACAGCAATTAGGCATTACGAAACTTTCCTCTTCTTCTGGTGAAGCCATTCCTTTGTTAATTTGGATGTATGCTTTGAGTCATCATGCTGAAAAATTACGTACCTCTTCATGTTCAGCTTTCCAGCAGAAGCCAGAAACTTTTGTGCCAATATTGACTGGTATTTGGAACTGTTCATAATTCCCTCTACCTTGACTAAGGGCACGTTCCAGCTGAAGAAAAACAGCCCCAAAGCAGGATGCTGCCACCACCATGCTTCACTGTGGGTATGGTGTTCTTTTGGTGATGTGTAGTGTTTTTGCATCAAACATATCTTTTGGAATTAAGGTCCAAAGGTTCAACCTTAGTTTCATCAGACCGTAGCACATTTTCCCACATGCTTTTGGGAGACTTCAGATGTGTTTTTACTAAATTTAGCCAGGCTTGGATGTTTTTCATCATAAGAAAAGGCTTTGATCTTGCCACTCTACCCCATAGCCCAGACATATGAAGAATATGGGAGATTGTTGTCATAAGTACCACACAGCCAGTATTTGCCAGATATTCCTGCAGCTCCTTTAATTTTGCTGCAGGCCTCTTGTCAGCCTCCCAGACCAGTTTTCTTCTTGTGTTTTCATCAATTTTGGAGGGACGTCCAGTTCTTGGTAATGTCACTGTTGCATCATATTTTCTCCACTTGATGGTGACTGTCTTCACTGTGTTCCATGGTATATTTAATGCCTTGGAAATTATTTTGTACCCTTCTCCTGACTGATACCTTTTAACAATAAGATCCCTCTGATGCTTGGGAAACTCTCTGTGGACCATGGCTTTTGCTGTAGGATGCGACTAAGAAAATGTCAGGAAAGACCTACTAGAACAGCTGATCTTTATTTGGGGTTAATCAGAGGCACTTTAAATAATGGCAGGTGTGTACTGACTAATATTTAACATGATTTTGAATGTGAGTGCTTAATTCTGAACACAGCTACATCCCCAGTTATAAGAAGGTGTGCACACTTATGCAACTGCATTGTTTTAGTTTTTTTAAGTTTACTTCCCTCCCCTAAAATATTTCAGCTGGTTTTTCAATTGAGTTGAACAGTTTATAGGACACATTAAGGTGGAAAAGTTCTGAAAATTATTTAGCTTTGTCTCATTTTTTTTTACATCACAGAAACCTGACATTTTAACAGGGGTGTGTAGACTTTTTAGATCTACTGTACATAAAGTCATACTATTGGTTAGAGTATTCATTTGTTCTAGATACAAAAATGAATTCATGCGCATTTGCACGCATTTATGTGCTTATGTGACTGTGTAAATTATGCCAGTAGGCTCCTTTCCGAATGCAGGTTTGGGGTACTTTTTTCCTTTTTAAGCCCCGGAACGCTGCTCTAAAATAAAAAATTGAAATGCCAAAATATAGACTTAAATAGAGCTATATTCAGCAATATATTTAGAAAAGAAAGAAAAAAAACAAACTTAAAAACGTGGCATTTTTTTCTGTCCATGGGCATGAGGCCTTAAAAGTACAACTAATGGCCTGCCAATGAAATAAAGCTGGCTGTGACAGCTTTATAACCAAGTTTTTTTGCAACATGCTTCACGTAATTTAGGTACTGAACAAAGGACTAAAGGAATAACAAACCCAAAAACATTTATATGGGGAGACCTACATATTCCTTATTCCACTTACCATGTAATTGTACCTTGATTCAACAAACATCTAGTCATCTGAATAATCCAGCCTGCTCATATATAGATTTAATATTAATGACAGACTTCCATCCATTCCAAATTGTTTGCTATTTTACAAAGCTATCACCCCCTATGTATCTCAGCCTGTGAGTTTTAAAAAGTACACCAAATAGAAAACCAAAAAAAGATTGCCATTTCGTTTACTCGCTCAAACATCCACCATGTTTGCTGTGTTCTCATTTTTACAAGACACAACATTGAAAATGGGGCTCTGGGCACATTCAATGAGCTGACGGAGACAGAATCTATCAAGTATGCAGTGTAAATATGGCCATGACTCTTAAGCCAGGTTCACATATGTGCGGCCCACATTAGAATGGACTCCTGTGTCCCGGGACACTGCACGTCTTTGGAAATCACAGTCCGCACGGGAACCAATTTCCAGTGCAGGCGGCGTGCCATTAGAATTACAGACACCCGCCCGCAAGTCCCACATTCCTCTGTGTGGGTGGTGCGGCTCTCGCTGCAGTACCACCCGCACAGATGTGAACCAAGCCTTAAAGCTTAACTCAAGAAACAAAAACTTTTGTTGAAATATATTCCTCAATAGCAACAAAAGATAAATCCACTTTAGATTCACATAAGAATACACATGCCTTCTCTATTTAAACAATTGATTATCTCAACGTTCAGCTTTAAGAAGGGAATCGTGATTTTTTTTGGAATTTTTAACAGAAGGAGTAACTGAGATGACAGTAGATAGGTGACCATTAGTTGCACTTTACTCTTTGGCAATGCCTCTTTGCGTGCCAGAAATTCTAAACTCTACCCCCCTACCAAGCATTCGTCTACAGAAAACCACCAAGAAGGCAATAACAGCATTTATAAATAATATAACAGATGAAACAATCTGAAAGAACAGGATTCTTATTCCACTAAAACAAGCATGGTCTTATTTTAGCTGGAATTTGTGGTTGCCAGATAAACTCTTTCCTCAGAAGACCACAGGAGAATCCAAGAAGATAGACAATTGAGACAAGTAGTCACCCCTAAACCTAAATAGACAAAATCTATTTACAACATGGAAAAAGCTGTACAAGCATATAAAGCCCAGAATCTGAGAAGCTTCCAAGAAACGGATACAACACTCAACACACATGAAGCTTCGCCAATAGCCTTCCTGGGAAGAAACAAACAAGAGTACAGCGCTGAAATAATGAGGTTTCTAAAGCAAATTGTGCTCTACCACAGCTCAGTTCACATAGAATAAAGCCTAGGCATTGGTCATATGATCTGTTCCTAGAGATCACCAGTCATCTGGCTAATTGTTTCCTTCAGCAGAGACTGAGCAACCAGGGATGTTTAATTCCTATTGCCCAACACCCAGGACATGTAGTTTCGGGAGCCGGGCATGACTTTTTTCCCCAATCTTTAGTCCTGCTGCGGGTAAGCAGCAGGGTCTAGAGCCGGCAGACAGCCCCCCTCCCACCACCATGTGCAGGCTGTCTTGTCTAGGGACTGTGGCTCTGTACTCCACCTGCTCAGCTGAGGTCCGGGGAAAGAAGAGGACTAATGTTTGTCAGACACAGCGGTCTATACCCGATGCAGCTGTCCCAATCTTCTCGTCTATACCAATCTGCCAGGGCCTGAAATTGCCGAGAACTGCAGCATAAGGATTACTCCGCCAGGACTATATGATGATTTTCAGGTGCAGGCGGAGTAATACTTGTGCTGAAGTTCCCAGCATTTACATGCCCCGGCAGATTGGTATAGCAATGAACTGAAGGTCGGGACACTAGTTTAATTGTCGGAATTACTGCATAAGGATTAGTGGAAGTCAAAAACTGCTTCACAAACATGAGATTGCTGGCGCTTGATAAATAGGGAATGGTGCAGAGAACTACAAGACAAAAGCACTTGAACCCAGGGGTTAAATAGTCCCGTTCCTTCCCCTGGTCCCCAGCTGTGCAAAAGGTTTTTTTGTAATTGCGACAGACAAGAGGGTACTTAGCAGTAGTCCTGTTCCTGTCCCCAGTTCCCTGCTGACTGCATGGAAAATACTGAAATAGCTGAACAGCCTTAGGGCACATTTACATATGGTGCCCTCTGAAGAGCATTCAACATTCAGATTGCTCTTTAGAGGGCACTTCATAAGGCAGTGAGTGTTATGTCGCCTCTTTACCACCTGTTTAACCCCCACAGCAATACATGCATTGCACATGAATGCGGGAAGCCCTTATTCACTTGAATGGGCCACTTTCTTGTCCTACTGGTTCCATCTACTGCCACCCCCTCCTTGGACCATCCCAAAGGTGTTCCAGCTTTTTTTTTTTACAGTCCTATAGTGTATACTAAAAAAAAAAAAAAGCCTCTAAAAAGTGTTTAGGTTTGGCTTGAAGAAAAAGGTAGCAACCCTAGTCCTGTCCCATTGGGACATCCAATCAACCAACAGACGCTTCTGCGGGCCTATCATAGCGGCAAAGACCATAACCACTCTATCCACCCCTGATACTGGAAACAGAAAGTGGGGGGGCATACAGTAACTCACAGAAGTGAGTACACCCCTGACATTTTGTAAACATTTTATTATGTCTTTTTATGTGACAACACTGAAGAAATGACACTTTGCTACAATGTAAAGTAGTGAGTGTACAGCTTGTATAACTGTTATTTTGAGGAGACAGCAAATTTACACACACAGCCATTAATGTCTAAACTGCTGGCAACAAAAGTGAGTACACCCCTAAGTGAAAATGTCCAAATTGGGTCCAAAGTGTCAATATTTTGTGTGGCCACCATTATTTTCCAGCACTGCCTTAACCCTCTTGGGCATGGAGTTCACCAGAGCTTCACAGGTTGTCACTGGAGTCCTCTTCCACTCCTCCATGACGACATCACAGAGCTGATGAATGTTAGAGCTCTTGCGCTCCTCCACCTTCCATTTGAGGATGCCCCACAGATGCTCAATAGGGTTTACGTCTGGAGACATGTTTGGCCAGTCCATCTCCTTTACCCTCAGCTTCTTTAGTCGTCTTGGAGGTGTGTTTGAGGTCATTATGTTGGAATACTGCCCTGCAGCCCAGTCTGCGGAGGGGATCATGCACTGCTTCAGTATGTCACAGTACATGTTGGCATTCATGGTTCCCTCAATGAACTGTAGCTCCCCAGTGCCAGCAGCACTCGTGCAGCCCCAGACCATGACACTCTCACCACCATGCTTGACTGTAGGTAAGACACACTTGTCTTTGTACTCCTCACCTGGTTGCCGCCACATACGCTTGACACCATCTGAACCAAATAGGTTTATCTTGGTGTCATCAGACCACAGGACATGGTTCCAGAAATCCATGTCCTTAGTCTGCTTGTCTTCTGAAAACTGTTTGCGGACTTTCTTGTGCATCATCTTTAGAAGAGGCTTCCTTCTGGGACGACAGCCATGCAGACCAATTTGATGCGTGTGTGGCGTATGGTCTGAGCACTGACTGGCTGACCCCCTACCCCTTCAACCTCTGCAGCAATGCTGGCAGCACTCATACGTCTATTTCCCAAAGAAAACCTCTGGATATGACGCTGACCATGTGCACTCAACTGGACGACCATGGCGAGGCCTGTTCTGAGTGGAACCTGTCCTGTTAAACCGCTGTATTGTCTTGGCCACCGTGCTGCAGCTCAGTTACAGTGTCTTGGCAATCTTATAGCCTAGGCCATCTTTATGTAGAGCAACAATTCTTTTTTTCAGATCCTCAGAGTTCTTTGCCATGAGATGCCATGTTGAACTTCCAGTGACCAGTATGAAAGTGAGAACGATGAAACCAAATTTAACACACCTGCTCAACATTCACACCTGAGACCTTGTAACACTAAGGATTCACATGACACCAGGGAGGGAAAATGGCTAATTAGGCCCAATTTGGACATTTTCACTTAGGGGTGTACTCACTTTTGTTGCCAGCGGTTTTGACATTAATGGCTGTGTGTTGAGTTATTTTGAGGGGACAGCAAATTTACACTGTTATACAAGCTGTACACTCACTACTTTACATTGTAGCAAAGTGTCATTTCTTCAGTGTTGTCACATGAAAATATAGAATAAAATATTTACAAAAATGTGAGGGGTGTACACACTTCTGTGAAACTTCCTCACATGTAAACGGCGTCATTTTTAAAAATGGAAAGCACTGGATCGCATCCCTTTTTTTTGGTGATTAAATGCTTTAAGGGTAGTGAAGGGGTCCTTCCAGGAGAACACAGTTATCATTGCTAACAGCTATAGACGCTGACAATCACATCCTAAAAATTCCAACATGCAGGTCGTACCCAAATCAATCGATGAATTGATCCAAATCAATCGATGCAGCCGCCAAGTTCATCCTCCCAGAACGCGCCCTCCCCCAGAGATCTCCATGATTGCTGTGTCCTACGGACACAGCTGATCACGTGATGTGGTAAAAAGCCAATCACAGTGGCCTTTTACCACATGATCAGCCGTGTCTAATGACACAGTAGATCACCGGTAAATGCAGTTGCCGGATATCGGCTGCACTTTCCTCACGCTGTAGTGCAGATAACTGGCAATTGTCAGAGGAGGGATCGGCACTGATGATCAGTGCCCATCAGTGCGACCCGTCAGTGCCGCTTAATCAACGCACATCAGTGGAGAAAAATTACTTGTTTGCAAAACAATTGTATAATAGAAACAAAAGAAAAACTTGGGTACGTGTTGCATGACCGTTCAATTTTCATTCAAAGTGCGACAGCACTAAAAGCTGAAAATTGGCTTGGGCAGGAAGGGGGTAAAAAAAAAAAAAAAAGCTTTTGAATGATCTTAGCAAACCCAATAGGCATGGATATGGAAATGGTAGTGGCGTAAATACATATACATACATACACACACACACACGATGGTCTGGCATCTTTATTCAGCCTTACCAACTATGTAACTAAAGCTTGGTCAAAGTGACAAACAGCACTCACACAATGATTAGTGTTTGACATCCCCAAACCTAATCCTGTAACATGCAATAATACATTCCTACATGTCCATTAGGCTATATTTTTTTTTGGGGGGTATTGAGGTATGTAAGGTGTTAAATTTCCATTACACATGTTTACAAGTCATATCACCTGTAGATGTACACCAGACTCTCCCACATGTCACTTTAACAAATGGAAATTAGATACAATTTGTACTGAAATTATTATTGCAACCACTGTGCTACAGTTACAATAATGCAGGTGGGAGCATAAGAGGTTGGAGAATACAATGTAAACTGAGTAAAAGAAGCAAGCACCTGGCAACACACAAAAAAATATTGAAATGAAAGCATGGGTTGCAAAAGAAGGGAGCAGAATTACACTGAAATCATTTCAGGTTGCGCTGTCTTTTGATTAAGGTATATACAATAGGTTTGAGCACCAGAATATTGCTGACCAATGACGAGCGGAATCTTCCTAGGAAACAATGGTGTTAGAAAAATCTGCTAGGCCTTTCACAGTGAGTGCCAAATACCTGTTAATCTTGCCAGAAATGCAGTGTCTTTGCTTCAGTTTAGCTCACAGCAAGTGGCAAATACAATCTTAGTTGTGTAAACTTAATAACCCTATCACCTTGCATGCAATGGTGATGAACTTGTTTGAAGCCCAGCCTGGGTGGCTGTCATGGCTCCTTCCATAGGTACATAGCATAGCATTCAAATATTATGGATTATTGGTTCATTTTCTGCAAAAGGAATGTCCAGAGTACTAAAATACACTTTTCTATTACCAGCTAGTCCAGAAGGCTATAAAAAACATCTAAAAACAAATACTTTTCAAAACAACCTGAAAATCTAAATACTTTTGTAGAGTAGCGTATGTGAATGGCAATTAATGTAGAAGTCATTGCCTTAATTATTTCTGTATCGAACACTTTTACCCTCTTCCTGCCCGGGCCAATTTCAGCTTTCAGTACTGTCGCACTTTGAAAAACAATTGCAGTCATGCAACAATGTACCCAAATTAAGTTTTTTTTTGTTTTCTTTTTTTAAGACAGAGCTTTTGTTGGTATTTAAAGTGATTCTAAAGGCTTATTTAAAAATAAATAATAATAATAATACAAGTCTATACTTACCTGTTGTGTGCAGTGGTTTTGCATAGAGCAGCCTGGATCCTCCTCTTCTCGGGTCCCAGCCGCTGCTCCTGGCCCCTCCCTCCTGTCAGGTGCCCCCACAGCAAGAAGCTTGCTATGGGGGCACCCGCTGCTCTTTGCGTCCATTCACATGTGTAGCCGCTGCCCACCCCCACCACCTCTGTTCTTATTGGCTCACTGGCTGTGACTGACAGTAGTGGGAGCCAATGACTTCCAACTCTGTCTCAGCCAATGAGGAGATGGAGTCCCGGGCTAGCAGGGACTCCAGTGTACATTGCTGGATCGAGAGTGGGCTTAGGTGAGAATTGGGGGGGGGGGGGAGGGGAGGGAGGGGATGCTGCACAGAGAAGGTTTTTTTACCTTCATGCATAGAAATGCATGAAGGTAAAAAACCCTGAGCCTACAAACTACTTTATTCACCACTGGGTTTATTTTTTGCTAAACAAATGAAAAAATGAAAATTCTGAAAAAAACAAACAAAAAAAAACCCCCCACAAATATTTTTCTTAGTTTCAGTTATAAAATTTGCAGATAAGTAATTTTTCTTCTTCACTGATGAGGCTGCATTGATAATCAGTGCTCTGATTATCAGTGTAAACAACATACTGTCAGCCTTGCCGTTCTCGGCTCTCTTTTCCACACACTGACACAGAATGTGAGGAAAGGACTGCCGATAACTAGCAATCCTGTTTACATGTGATCAGCTGTGATTGGAAACAGCTCATCACATGGTAAAGCCCCACTATGATTGGCCCTTTACCCCGATTTGTGATCAGCTGTGTTTAGAGGACACAGCGGTCACAGAGCACACCCTGGGGGCAGGGTTCTATGCTGAATAGCACCCAGCTGAGAAGAGGGAACAAGGACATGGCTAACCTGTAAAAGGAGATTTAGTAAATTATCTACTTCAGAGGACCAGCATTATTATATATAATTTATAAAATATTAGTTGGACGAATGTTACAAGCATTTATTTAGGCTACACAAATAAGGGACAGGGAAGTGTCACCCTATTTGGCAGACGTGCATGAAACACCAGAAGTGGCTGGGGCAGAGTTGCAAAACCTTTGGCAAAACTGGAGGGGGGGAAAACAAACAAAAAAAAAAAAAAAAACACACCACACAACATTGTACACACAGAAAAATATCTAGCAGTCATGTCAAAAATCCAGGAAGCTATTAATTACTGTCATCACCTCTCCCTCTCCATACTCCTCGTTTACAGTGTCAGCTCCCTTCCCGCATAAGCTGTCTGTTCTTTCTTCTGCTGAATGGTAACGGTTTAGCAGCAGTGTCAGTGTAGTCACAGTGTATTCATGCATATGTTGATTTCCTTCTTAACAAAACAACTCCCCTGCCCACACACTGCATGTACAGGAAGGGCTCTTGGGAGATACAGTTCTGAAGGCATGCCTACGTTAACAAGAAATTATGCCTAGGCATTCTGCTAGTTCATATTCCCAGCTGCTGTTGCTGCAAACATTTGATGACATCACAATAAAGTGATACGTTTACTGATAAGTAAACAGTGTTATTTAAAGCAGGCATACATCCGCTGTCACCCGACATCACTCAGCTGGTCCAGGCTGGGGAAAGATCACGACCATATGGTCCTGATCTACCCATTGGTCTGAACTGGAACCTGGCTCAGCCTCTCAGCGAACCGCTGAGATCCTGAGCCAGCCACTCCCGCCCCCCCCAGAGCTCCAGTAACCACTGAGGATAGGGGGGGGGGGGGTGCAGAGCAGAGAGCCAGAGACTTACAGTCAGTGGCGGTGAGAACCGAGAGATCAATGGTGTTTGATTGCTCAGTTCTCACCCTTAGAACTGACCGGAAACAGATGCAGCATTGGATCAATGCTGCATCCACCTAGGCAAGTAAAATTAAAAAGAAAAATCCCATACTTCTCTTAAAATTTGAGAATTTTCTGACCCGTGGGGGGTCAGAAGCAGAACAAGAAAGAAGATCAGGAAGGTCAGTGAAAGGTCTGAAGGCCTTACCTTATCTGCATACATGTTCTATTTAAGTAATAAAAAGTTTAAAGCTCAGAGGGTAAGCATGACATCTGGACAACTCACAGAGATCAGCAGTATCAGCTACTATGAAACTTACCAAATACCATTATAGTTTGCTTTTTGAATAAACTTTATTTAAAAAAAAAAATCAGTAACCAAAACTAAAATAAAAAACTGACCAAATACCATTATATTATCTTTTTACAACAAGCACTTCACCAGTTTGTGAAAATAAAAATAATCCAAATAGATGAACAAAATCAAATGCAATTTCTTTACCAATTTTAAAGATATTCAAGCAGCTTTCAATAGCAGAAATTTATCAACTTTACCTACAAGCAACTACTTTTCTGTTTATCAAAAGGAACAGTGGCCAATTATGTTTGACTTGACCATGTTTTAAATTGAACGCTGACTGAACTTGGTTTAGGCCTCATGCACACTGGACAATTGGCCATCTCTCCTAGATGCCTTTCCTACTGGCAGCAGCATTTTGGCACAAAACGTTTGCCGCTTATTTAGGCAGGTCAAGCGATTTGGGGTTAAATCATTTAAATGGCCAGAATAATTTATTCTGGCCACGGGAATAGAATTAGTACTCAAGCACTAAATGCACTTAGCATTAACGTGTTTAGGCACCTCAAGTGTTTTTTCTGCCAAAACGCTGCTGCTCCTGTACACTCTGGCAGTAGCTTTTTTTCTGTTTCTAAACACTTGTGTGCATTAACACATAGGTTAACATACAGGGGTGTTTAGAGGCAGAAAAAAAAAAAAAAAAAAAAACACACTAGAGCTTCCAGCCCTGATATAACATTCTATAGAGAACCAGTATCAGAAGATTCTGGAATATCAATGCTGGGGTGTCCCCACCCCACAATGCAGCACTTAGGGCTTGATCTGCTTTTTACCAGGCCTGGTCACTGGCACATTGGAAAGGATACCAAAGCCTAGTTTACATCAACTTTCATATCTGTATACAGAAACTTTGGAGTACTCTACTATTCATTAGTGGTCTTCACAAAGTGAAAATTATAGTAAAAAAAAATATGGAAGCGGACATTACCTATGTTACTTAGAAAAAAAAGAAGCCTATGTGCTTGGTTGTTTCTGGTGTCATTTTCTAATGTCACTGATCAGGAACAAGCATGCAGCAAGTAAAGTCAGGGTAAAGCAAGAACTTCAAAATGACCAAACTTTTGTGGGTCAAAATACTGAAAGCCTCCACATTCTTCTCCTCTCTCACCTTCCCCTGTCACTCAGAGTCAGTCATGCCAGACTCCTCCTCCAATCCCTAGGACTTATCTCCTCATCTCTTTTCCACCAATGTTTCCTATTTAGGTGTCCTTTTATGAAACAGAGATCAGAGGCGATCGTGAGGATTGTTGCTGATCTCCGATCATTAGTGGTTTAGGAAACAGATGACCAGCGGAGAACATGTTCTCCACTGGTCATCTCAGCATACAGATGGCCATTGTATGAAGGAGCGATGTCAGCCCTTCACTGGCGATCTGTGTTCTCCCTCCAGATTCAGAATCGGAGGAACAGCCAACGAAGCAGCGATAATTTACCACTACTTAGTAAACGGTGTTTGACTGACCTCTCACTGTAATCTCGTGAGATTACAGTAACAGCAGTCATTTTCCAGCGTTCAAAGTGTTTGTAGATCGCTTCTCTCTTCATTCGGAGAAGCAATCTACACCGCTTCATAAAAAGGCATTCAGAGGAGAACTCTCTCCTCTGAGAATGCCGGAGACCTGAGCAGCTGTCATTTACCGCTGCATGATAAAAGGACACCTTAAACCCTAATGATAGCACTGCTATTCTCACTGCTGCTCAGCAACTGCTGTCAGGTTGTTCCTCCATGACGACTGTTCAGTTCTGTTTCTAATATAGGTAATCCTTTCAATCTGGTTACCTATTACTTGTCCACTTTATGACCGTCATTCTCCTCGTAATCATGGCATAAACTTTGATTGTTATTCATTATTGGATGGAGAAACCAGTGACTTCACAGATCTCTATCAAAGTCTCACCTTGTGTTGAGGTATGTTTCTCTCAGTATCAACGCCCACATGAGGTCTAATATTAGGATATCAAGACAGTTGCTCCTGCAGCTCTAATACAAAATACTACCACTACAGGAATCAGTACATTTTACTGCTGTCACAACTTTTGTCATGAATATAGTCTCGCTAAATAATCGGGTTTTTTTTAAAGCTCCAGAGAGTTTTATATCAACACCTTTGTTTTAGTGCTTTGTAATTATTTATTCTGGTAGCCAATTAGTCTTTGTACAGTAATTTAGCATCTAATTTGTCTGGCTGCTTTCACACTGCTCTGCTGAAAATACAAGGTAACAAAAGCCACATTTCTAGTGCATCTTGCACCTGTGAAAAAGTTGGGACAACTCCTGCTTCTGATCACCTAGGTGGTCCTATGGTGGTACCTGTCAAAATATCCCCCCACCCCCCACTCCCCAAAGGTGTTGATTCCTCAAGGGAAGTGGGGGAGCAGTCAAAGCGGAACTTCCCCCACTTTAAGCATATCAGTCAATGCTCCACTACCAGAGCAGACAAAAAAACACAAGAGATTATTAGCACATGATATGGACAAATTGCTAGGGGCTGGGATTGTGAGATTTTTAATTATTGGGTAACACAAAACTACTATGAACACTACAGGTCAACTTCAACAAGTTCAAAATGAGTCTACTGAGATTAATCAATGCTGAATGTTACATATTGAGCCCTTACCCAATATTCAACCACCATGTACAGTCTATAGCCAGCTGTAGACAACTTAACACCAACCATGCTATATTCTAAATTACACTCTCTATACTGTGTACATAAAGTGATTGTAAATCACTCACCAAAAACAACGCATTCAGGTTAAAATAGAAATGAAAAACCATTTGTGTATAGATATAAAAAAAAAAATAAATAAATAATTTAGAAACACCTTTTTGTTTTAGAAGTGATCACATTCCCTGTTCTCAGCCGCATAAGAGCTGGGGGAGGAGATTCAGCAGCACACAGATTTTCCCAGGTAATATGTTAAAAAAAAATCTGAACATAAAGTGTGTGTGGGGGTGGAGTTAATGGAAAAATAGACATAAAAAAAAAAAAACCAATCAGCTGCAAACCAATCATCATTTACTATAATCATCAATGCCATCTAGTGGCCATAACACAGTTTCCCGATTCATTTTATTGGTTCATGCACACTTGGCATTAACCTCCCTAGCGGTATGATTATTTCAGATTTTTGGTGCTGAAAGTGGTACCATTTTTTTGCATGGAAATATGTAGTTTTTTTATTGTAGGCTGTAATTTTTAGGAATAACTCACTGAAATCTGTCCGAACAAGAGTCTAGTAAACATCCTGGGTAGGATAAAATTTGAAACACGAAATCATGAATTATAATTTAATAAAAAATAATAATATAATAATAATACATTTAATTCAATAATATAATCAAACCGAAAACACTGAAATTTGAAATATAGCGCCAAGTTCGCACATCACTGAGCAAAGTCGCAAAATCGTTTTCAGTGTCTGATGACGAATTTCCCCACAAATCATTATCACTCAATTCTGCAAGTGGTTCTAATTTACTATCGCTGTTCTCTAGCTGATCTAAACCCGCTTTTGACCTAAAGGGACACTTTTTGGACGCCATGGACATTTCTCAGTTTCCAGGCAGAAAGAACAGACAAAACACAGGCAGGGCACAGGACAAAGCACTAGGGACAAAATGTATGTGAAATGGGTTGAAACAGCAATGTTTTACTATGTAAAATTTGTTTGGAAAAAAAAATGACATTTTTTAAAATTTTCAAATTTCCCGCCGCCGCCCGTACGTCCCGACGTCACAGGGACCGGGACACAGAAGCCGGAATCGGCCGGGAGGAGATGGCCAGGGACGCTGCAGGGGACACATCGCGGGAGCGAAGGATAAGCTCTGCAGGGACTCCCTATGCAGCGCCGCATGGTAAGCAAGAGTATAGCTCGGGGTTACCGCTTTTGGTACTGAAACTCTACCCTGAGCTACACTCGGGAATACCGCTAGGGAGGTTAAAAGATAAGTTCACTTCTAAACAAAAACAAAATCTTTTTGGCAGGTAAAAAGAAAAAATGTGCATTTATTCATATCCTGAAGACTTGTCAGTGTATCTGTGTGCTCGAACGTCATCCAGGCAGGCAGATAAACACTGGCAGCAAGAGTCAATGAACTATCAGAGCGCTTAAGCGCCGTGGTAGTTCATAGAAAACTACTAAAAATCCAAAAACCACAAAGGCTGTCGGCACTTATAGTTTTCCATTCACAGAACTGTGTGAATGAATGATGCAGCCGGGTCGAGCCCCGCATGGCCGCGTTTTGTTTTGGTTTTTTAAAAGGGGTTGCTAGCAGGGAAAGATGTAGCGGAGTGGGCAAACACGTAACCTGTTCCCAAAGGTAAACTTTTCCTCTAAGTCCCGATGCACAAAGCTCTGGCATTTATGCATGGGTGGAAGGTCCAGCTCCATGCCAGTAGCATGTAAACGTCTAGGAGAGGCCGACAGCAGCTGCTGCCAAAAAAGGCATTCGTCCCTGGGTGCATACTGTTCTAAATGCAAAGGCTGCTTGGGTCACCGTCCAGCCGCAGTAGCTGTCAGTAGGCCTGGACAGTGTGCCTTAATCTTCCACATAAAACCCCAAACCTTACGCACTAGGGCTAAATGCTCAATGTGCATGAGGCTTATTCTGTATGAATGAAAAACCATTCGTCTTGGAGAGAAAATAGCCTAATAATTGCCACCTTCACAATTAATGTACATGCACTTTCACAGGACATTTAGCTCTATAATTTTGTTTTTAAAATATACAGCCCATAGTATCTCTCAGTTAAGCATCTGAACAGTGTTCGGTAGGTTCCAATTACACAGCAGCAGCTGCCATTTTACAGACCAGGTCTCGGCTGTCAATTTGACAGCCAGGAATTGCTGGCAATTGCAGTGTGGGCAGCAGCAACAGGAGGGAGGAGTAACAGGGTGTATAGTGTACTCCTGATGTTTTTTTTATAGCAGACACTGTACAGGTAACGTCTGTCATGGGTTAATTGCAAGCGTTCAAATAAGTGATCACTGGAAATCACAACATTTTGTGTGTATAGCGGCTTCGAAATTTGAGGTAGCGACTTTCCAATTACTTTATTAAAAGAGGCTCAAAGTCACCAAGACACTAGCTATACAAGGAGTACAAAACTGCAATTTGTTTAAGTGGTCCAAATAGCTTGCACCCTTCAACTGTACTCGTGTTTAGCAAAGTTCAAAACACAGCAAACAACTTCGCAAAGAGGTGGAAAAATTTGCATAGCTATTTCTCCAGCAAAACTGCATGTATATTTGTTCTGCGAGAACTAACCAGCTGCTGAGAGAATGGGGAAAAATTAAAAGTTCTCAGGCTAATTTCACTTGGGGTCCACTCAGGGGTGGACTGACAACTCATGGGGTCCCCGGGCAATAGGAGATCATGGGGCCCCTGTATCCTTGCCCAAACTCAAAAAAGCCTATGAAAAAGGTACCAGGGGCATCTCATGGGGGCCCCCTACTGACCCCGGGCTCTCAGGCAGTGCCCGAGTTTCCAAATGGTCAGTCCGCCCCTGGGTCCACTGTTCTTCAAATATTATGGGCAGTACTAAAGACAGGTTCATTCATACACATACTGCATTATGGCCACTAGAAGGAGATACAATGTAAACATTCTAGAGAACACCAGAGGGAATTAGTAAATAAATGCAACTATTGTTGCCATGGGATTGACTATTGAAAAATTTGTTTCTGCTTTTGTCTGTGTCCCAGTTGCAACAATAACCTCACAAATAAACTAGCCAATGTTTTTGCCTTGAAATTGGCCCTTAAATTAATCGGAATTAACCAGCACTAAAAAATCCCTGTACTCACTACAGTTTGAAAAGTTTTATTAAAGCCAAAAGTAAGACTACATTCACAAGGCCAACTAGCAGTGACCACCAGCATGAATCAGCTTCTTGGCAACAGTTGTAAATAGCAAGTGCACGCACAACGTGCTGTCAGCGGAGCATGTCAGATTTGTAATTTGTACAATGTCCAGCACTGCTACTGTTCACATGCAACTGCTCATCCAAGAGGTTACATGCCAAAAGATCCTCCAACCTACCACCCTGGATACAGATTTTATGGACCCAGGGTTGATGTTTCTGTAGGGTTCTGACCTCAAATTATTGGCCAGTTTGTACGTTGTGTTGCCGAGTCCAAATGTGAACGCAGCAGACTATCCACAGATATGAGCTCATGTGAATGTAGCATTAATCTTGCTGGGAAGTACTTACACAGGAGCTGCTAATACCTGTAAATGCAATAAGAAGAAAAAATAAAAAATGTCCTCTGGTCTCCACAGTCAGTATCAATATGCACCAGTCATGTCAATCTCCAGAAACGTTATTAACCTCCCTGGCGATATGATTATTTCAGATTTTTGGTGCTGAAAGCGGTACCATTATTTTGCATGGAAATATGTAGTTTTTTTTATTGTAGGCTGTAATTTTTAGGAATAACTCACTGAAATCTGTCCGAACAAGAGTCTAGTAAACATCCCGGATATAATAAAATTTGAAACCCGAAATCATAAATTAAAATTTAATAAATAATCATAAAAAATAATAATATAATAATACATTTAATTCAATAATATAATCAAACCAAAAACACTGAAATTTGAAATATAGCGCCAAGTTCGCACATCGCTGAGCAAAGTCACAAAATAGTTTTCAGTGTCTGATGACGAATTTCCCCACAAATCATTATCACTCAATTCTGTAAGTGGTTCTAATTTACTATCGCTGTTCTCTAGCTGATCTAAACACGCTTTTGACCTAAAGGGACGCTTTTTGGACGCCATGGACTTTTCTCAGTTTCCAGGCAGAAAGAACAGTAAAAATGCAGACAGGGCACAGGACAAAGCACTAGGGACAAAATGTATGTGAAATGGGTTGAAACAGCAATGTTTTATTATGTAAAATTTGTTTGGAAAAAAATGACATTTTTTAAAATTTTTAAATTTCCCGCCGCCGTCCTTGCGTCCCGACGTCACAGGGACCGGAACACAGAAGCCGGATGCCGGCATGGCCGGGGACACTGCAGGGGACACATTGTGGGAGGGAAGGACAAGGTAAGGTCTGCAGGGACTCCCTATGCAGCACCGCATGGTAAGCCCGAGTGTAGCTCGGGGTTACCGCTTTTGGTACAGACATTTTACCCCGAGCTACACTCGGGAATACCGCTAAGGAGGTTAATGAGCCTATCACACACTGTGAAACCAACATGTTCTGATGCATTTCTCAAAAGGCACCCCATCTATACATAAAGGAGGGTGGATACTACCAATTGCTGGACACTGCAACATCTACGGTACATGTACACTGCAGCTGATAAACTTACGTTCAGGAGCTTTTCTGCATTTTCAGCAGTCCCTGAACTCTTCCTAATGTTTTCTTATGTGTCCATGTACACAGTCATTTACAGTCGTTTACAGGCAGTTGAGCTTATAATCGTCTTTTTTTTTAACGCACCAAACTTGCGCTCAGGAGTAGATTTTATCAGCGTTTCAAACGTCAAATGCTTGTAAACGTGGCTAACCACGTTTATAAGTGGTTTTTAACTTTTCCATATCCAGATGCTGTCCGGAACCTTTTTTCATCATCAGAAATGCAAGCAAAGCATTTTCCATGTATTCAAATGGACCCGGTACACCAGCACAGTCAGTTCCAGGTTTTGTGTGAAGGAACAAATGGTAGAACGTGCTGCATTATGCTCATGATGGGATCCATAGTGTATACAACCAGAAAAAAACAGGTCATCTCAACACATACTGCTCTCTCTGCTTCTGCTCTCACTATTTCTCTCAAAATATCTGAAATAGTAAATTTTTTACTGTTTTAAAGTGCATTCTGGGCATTTTGGAAGGTTTTCTGAGGTTATCTTAAAAAACCAATTCTAAATGCAAATGCACATAAACGCAGTATGCAAACGTGGCTAAACAGACGGTTTTTTACCTACGTTTTCCATCATTGAGAAGAGTTTTCCCAAACGTCCCGTGTACATGACCCCTTACTTTACAAGGTGCCTGCATATTAAGTTCTATTCATAAAATTAAGGTGTTCCCCACTCAGTGATTGGAGCAGAGGCTGGTCACAAGACTGATAGGTCATATAACAGGGTTCCCTTACTTTGGGCACATTTTGCTTCTCCATTTGTTAAAATGAATGTGACTTTGCTTGAGCAGAGTTTCAAAGAAGCACGTTGCTGTTTTTTTATAAAAATTTTTTATTTTGTTTTACTTGAATCTGAGGGAAAAGAAATATCCTCCATTGCAGCCACCTCCCCAGATTGCAAGGGTTAAATTAAATGCCTTGGGTACCAATAATAAGGACTTTTACTTATCTAATAACCCACTACCCCAGTAGCTGGTGCTCTTCTCCTCGATCTGACATTCGAGCTTATGGGTGGTCCCTCAGCATCCTCATGTACAATGCAGGGCTATTGACCCCAATTTGTACAGAAAGCCTACAACCAGCAGAATGCCCTAGAGAAGAGGCTATGGGGGTTAGTCATATAATGTGGAGGGAACCTGTGACAGCAAGGTAAAAAAAAAAAAAAAGTCTATTTTATTGGTACCCTATCATTAACAAGCATTACATTTGCAGTGTGGAGGAGTCTCACTCTAAGGGATGATTTCTTTTCCCCAGAGTTCAGCTTAAAAGCAGTAGTAAGCCGCCAAAAAAAAAAAAAATTCACCTGAAAAATGTCAATGTGCTAGTACTATCCCATACTAGCACATTATGAAAAACTTACCTTAGAATGAAGCCCTCCAGTGGCACGCTGTCACCACTGACAGGGCTCTTTCATCTTAACCTGGTCTTCCTTCCCGAATTGCAGACTCTTACCGCTTGATTGGCCGAGCCACGATAATGTCACTCCCGTGCATGCGCAAGTCTGGCCATGGCACAGAGCTCTGAACAAATAACACGGGTATGCCGTTCCTTCAGCGCACATGCACCAGTGACATCTGCTGCAGAGACACTGATATCGCCTAAACAGTGCATGTTTGTGCTTTGCAGTGCTTGTACTTCCAGGTAAGCTTTATTATAAACTTGCCTGTATATACAAGTGTCCAGTAGGAGTTTACTTCCATTTTAAAGCAGTGGTAAGGCCTCGTAAGTGCATTCTGCATGAAACATGTCAGTTCCTGAAGGTTTTGTGATGGGCAATACCCTGGTCTATTAGGGCCCTTTCACACTGGACCACACTGTGCTGCTCTGCCCACATTTTCATGCATTATCATGCACTACGCTAGGCAATCCATTGAAAATACATGGGTGGAAATGCACATTAATGAAAATGTAGTGCTTGCTATATTTTTGCAGTGCACCGCAAAGCGCATTGTACGCTGTGGTGTAGTGCAGCGCAGCGCAGGTGAATTTGGCTGCCATTCAAAAGAAATGGCATTGCAATGCACTCAAAGTATGTTATCGCTAAGTGCATGCGTGAAATAAAACTTAAAGCGTCCCTAACGCCTAAAGGTTTTTTTCTACCTTCATGCATTCTATGAATCAAGGTAAAAAACCTGTTTAACAGATTCTCCCCTACCCTGCTTTATACTTACCTGAGCCTGTTCCCGATCCAGCGCTGTGCATGACAGCAGAGGCTCTCCGGGCTCGCTCCCTCCTTGGGGAGATTGGTAGCAGGGGGGAGCCATTGACTACTCCTGCGGTCAATCAAAACCCGCGACGAAGGAGCAGAGAGTGAGGCTAAGCCATCCTGTCTGTGTCAATAGACGCAGAAAGGGCAGCTCAGGAGTTCAACCATAGGAAGTGGCTGTGGGGGATCCAAGAGATGGATAGTGACTGCGCTGTGCAAAACCATTGCACAGAGCAGGTAGGCATGACATTTTTATTAATTTATTAGAAAAAAAAAAAGGCTTTCATATTACTTTAATGTCTCTGGAGATCATGAGAGAAGTGATTGGGAGACATCTTATCTGTACATTAGCAGCATGTGTAAATGAATGTTTGGCCAAAAGTGATCGGAGACTTTTACACCTGAAGCAAAGAAAGGCCCTTGAAATTCAGCTCATTATACTGCCTAATGGAACTGAATTGAGCATCACCAGCAGACATGGATTAGCGCAGAGGACACAATGGCCGACACCAAAAATACCACCATTTTTCCTTTCAGATAATCTCCATTAAATTGTTTTTTCTGGAAAACACAGCAAGCTCCTCTTCACTGTTCAGACGTGAAAACATAGCGCTGCTGTTGGCAGACTTGGATCCTAAAGATGGACTGGTCCACTGAATGATCACCAAGAGAGATGCACTGATATCTATGGGAAGCTTACAGCCCAACCCCGCATCGTGATGGTGCTCTCTTAAAAACAAACACACCGTGCACAATTTTCTGAATCACTTTATACATCAAACTGGGTCACAAGATGTCCTGGCTCCTGCCTCCTCATCTCCGGTATTGGTGGCCCTGCACAGAACAGTGCGTACACAATGGTGTGTGAATGCTCTTTTGTGAGCCAACACTGTGGACCTAGGTTAGCAATAGACCCTCCACCCCCTTCCCTTCCAGTGACTGTGGCCATGACAGCCTGGGCTCATAGGAAGTGGGCCAATGTCACTGAACCTGGAAGAGGACCTATGCTGGATCAACCAATGGCAACGCCATAGAGGAGAAAGCTCTTACAGCTGTTGGGCAAAAGATTTGTACAATATTTTAGATCACAGAGCTTTAAAATGCTTCTAAAGTCTAATGCTGGGTACACACTATCAGTTTTTTGGGGGTATTTCCAACTCAGTGGGCTGAATGGAAAAGAAAAATTGAAGAACTGGGGAGGAGCTCACTGTACTATCTGATGTTAGTACAGCAATCTCCATGCTGAGCTCTTGTGTTCTGACAGGGGGACCCCCACCAGAAAACACCGATCAGCGCTCGCAGCCATTGGCTGCAGCACTGATCTGATGCTGGCTTCTGTTGGCCAGGCTGCTGTAAACTCGCTGACTGTCAGCCAGTTTTTGTTGAACAGGACGATATTTGGCCTGTGTGTACGGGGCTTTAATGTGTTTTACCTAATGCATTATGGTAAAAATACCCCCACTACTTGCCCCACCCCCAAACCCACCCGTAACACCTCAAAATTCAGCGCTGTCCCTAACTGCAACCCCACTCTCCTTCTCACAGGCAGAGACATAGGCTTTTGATGCTGTCAAACTCCTGTGAGGAGGAAGAGGGGGCGGGGCTTACAGCACTGTGTGTCTATGGATGCACACAGACCAGATCGAAAAATATGCCTGCACTGGTGCCCCCTGTGCACTGCACTTGCTGGGGGACCCTCTGGAGGGAGAGCGCCAGCAGAGGAGGTAGGGGGCTGCCCTGTGCATTATGGTTGCATAAAACAGGTAACGGAAATCCCTTTTTTTTTATTTTCGCCTCTTAAATTAAACCTTTACAGCCAGTATAAGGCTACTCCCCACTATACACAGGCCTACACCCCAAAGACCCCAGACACCATGATGGAGGAGATCCCCCATTGTTCTAGGCTGGTGATAAGGAATACCCCATGGAGACATCAGATGGTGCATTCCCCCTTCCCACCAGAAGGTGGTGCCCTGGCACCTCCCCCCACCAGCGGGCATCCCCCATCCCCCCCTCACAGCCGGGCCTGGATCACTTACCACCCAGGTGAGTCCTCCGCTTCCTCCTCCTCCTCCTCCCCCTCCTCCTCCGCTGGATTTGGACATCTTCCCCCCGGCAGACAATTGCAGTGAAGTCGGCTATTGATGAAGAAGAGAGAAGACAGGCTCCTATTGTGCGGCCGGGCTCCTCCCCCGGAGACGAGGGATGACGAGGAGACACCGGGGCCTTCCCTTCTCCTGTCCGCTGTGTACACGGCCTGGCCTCGGCCGCCGCTCCGTAGGCCGGGATAAAAGCGCTGAAATAAATTAGGATAAAAGAGGCCGTGCTAGAGCGGCCCGGCGGAGTGCGGCTGTCGGGGGCTCGTCATGTGGAGGGGTCGCATGAATGACGCAGGCCGCCTGTGTAGAGGCTCGGTGTGCGGAGATGACCCCCCGGTTCCCCCTCCTCTTCCTCCCGCAGACAATACACAGCGCCGCTTCCGCTCTCCGCAGTTACACACGGGGGCCCGGGAACACCGAGCCACCAATGGCGTGCGCCCCAGCGCCTGACGTCATTGCCTAGCTGGGCAGAGCCATCGGGAGAGGGCGGGAGCTGTGGCGGTGACGTCACGGCAGGGTAAACGAGAGCGATGGGTTTATGTAAAGTGCCATCATAGAGCAGGAGGAGGACAGAGGGGACAATGGAGGAGCAGTGCGGGCAACATGGGGAGCACAGCAACGGAGCATCCTACGGGAATAATGTACAACCCTGGCATGATCACCTTCCCAGGGCTGCCACCGCATTGGTTACCAGTCTGATCGTTCAGTCTACTTAGTTATGAATGGAGCAGAAATGTCTTCATGGAGAGAATCAGAAATCCCATCATGCTGGAAGCCCCAAGCTGCCCATACACCATACAATCTGATTGATGTTCACCAAAACTATGCAATATGAGGAAAACCCAAACCGCAGATTCAATGTGCATCTGAGTATGCAGGTGCTCACATGACTTAAAGCGGAGCTCCAGTCTCTGGTGAAAAAACTAGTCAGCAGCTACAAAAACTGTTGCTGACTTTTAAAAAACAACCACTTACCTGTCCTAGGATCCAGCTGAGCCCGTTTCACTGGCTGTCCTGTGCGCCGCCATCTTAAATGTGGGCACCTGGCTGTGACAGCTTGCGGCTTCACAGCCGGGTGCCCGCTACACATGCTGAATGGTCCAGCAGTCCTCTGGGACCGGTCACGTGCCCCAGAACACTGTGGGGGGTGGAGAACCTCTGATCTCCAAGGCACACAGCGGATGTCAAAATCAGGTACCCACTCCCCAAAGGTGCCAATACTTAAAGTGTTACTAAACCCAGGACCCTGCATTTACTATACCTGGTCTCCCACAGTACACACAACATGGAAATGCAATTATTTTAGTAAATATAAACTGCTAAATACCTTTTCTCATCAGCAGTTAGAGCAGTCTTGTGACGTCTATCAGTGTCCAGCAGAGTACTGGTTAAAGATTGTAGGAGGAGTTTTCTTTCTGCTCAAGGAGGATGTAAAACCCCTGACCCTCTGCCTGGGCAGAGCTGATTGGCTCTGTGCTGATCACACGCACTGTCCCAAGAAAATAAAAACATCTCTAGCAATACACACCAAACTGAGCATGTGCAGAGTGACTCCACGGGATATGTCTTATCAGGAGTTAAGAGGGGGACATTGGAAGAAGGGGAGGATCAGAGAAGACAGGATCAAACAGCATTTTTACACAATGCAGAGGATTAACCCCTTAGGTTCCATGGTGAGCATAACAAGAATAGAAAGATTTTGTCAGTATGTGCCCAAGTTCCCCAATGGTCAGTCCGCCCCTGGTCTGAACCATCCCAGGACAGCCTGCTTCACTTCGTCATCATTGTGTTCACCGTTCCCACAGAAAGATTCGTCTCTTGTGCAATTTCATGACAGGTTATGCGTTGATTATCCCGGATCAGGCACTCCACAGATGTTCACAGGAATGACTGCTGTGGGCTGGGAACCACCACGGATCGTCACTGACAGATGTACGGCCATCTTTGAAACGTTTACACCATTCAGATATCTTACGGCAGCTGAGTGTCTTATCATCGTATTGTGCTTGAAGTCTTCTGTAGATATCTGCGGGTTTTACGCCTTTGTTTGCAAGAAACTTCTTCACCACACGCTGTTCCATGGACGTACTAACACTGTTGTCTGCCATCTTGATTACCGGTCTCTGGACTGTCCCGCGACATGTGCGAAGCCTATCAGCAATAGGACACAGTTGCCACTTACTAATGCATCTAGTACCACTATGCTAGTATCCATTTTTATACTTTATCAGTTGAACGCCCCTCGTATCTTTGGTCAAACGTGCTTCCTGATGTTCGTTCAGTAATTATCAATTATATATTATTCATATGTGAGCCACCTAACATAAAGACACCACAGTGCCCACCACCTTACACTACAGCCTCTTAGCGCACAAAATGACCTACACTAAGGGAAAATAGGTGAAGACAGGGACCCCTATAAGGCTTGGGACTTTAAAGGCTTGATCATATTGTATGCCAAAAGAGTTTTTGTATTAAAAAGCACAAATGTTTTATTTTGTCAAAGAATTATTGTAGCACATAGACATACAATACAATACATCATCCAAAGTCATAGTACAGCATCAACATCAGAACATGAATTACATGATAAGGATACCCAGTATGACTGTGTTTGACTGGCCATAAAAATATATTGTAAAATCACTGTCTGTATACATGATCACAGAAATAGTATTCTAAATGCTCCAACGCGTTTCGGATTGACTTCACAAATATTTGTTTGAAACATTTCTTATATTCATTACGATATTTACCAATTTATAATCTACTTACAATACATGAAAGTGAAGAAAAAATAGTTGAATTATTAAACTCCATTAAAAGACACGGTGCTTCAAAAACCGCCTCATGTGGCTGGAAAACCAGCTGAACTCAGACAGTGGAACCCCCCAGGCATGAATCACAAGGGCACACCCCAAGTCACTGCAATGAGTAGCTGTATAAATGAGTAGGAACATATTATGTGTCATACACTAGTACCATACTGATCTATAGACAAGAAACACACCATTGAGTGTGTAACCATCCAAGTCATCTCACACCTCCTCCTCATTATACCCGATGAACGTCATGGGGAACCCCGCAAAAGCTAAGGGAAGGTCTATCACGCTTTCCCAGACACTGGGTCATTATTGTGCAGTGAACCCAGTGTTCAGCTCATACAGCAAGTGGGAAAGAACATAAAAAAGCTCATGGTGTAGTAAGTAAACACCCAATACTTTAATGTTTGTGGTCTATTCTTTTTTATCATAAATGAATTATTAAACTCCATTAAAAGACACGGTGCTTCAAAAAACTGCCTCATGTGGCTGGAAAACCAGCTGAACCCACACAGTGGAACCCCCCAGGCACGAATCACAAGGGCCCACCCCAAGTCACTGCAATGAGTAGCTGTATAAATGAGTAGGAACATATTATGTGTCATACACTAGTACCATACTGATCTATAGACAAGAAAAACACCATTGAGTGTGTAACCATCCAAGTCATCTCACACCTCCTCCTCATTATACCTGATGAACGTCATGGGGAACCCCGCAAAAGCTAAGGGAAGGTCTATCACGCTTTCCCAGACACTGGGTCATTATTGTGCAGTGAACCCAGTGTTCAGCTCATACAGCAAGTGGGAAAGAACATAAAAAAGCTCATGGTGTAGTAAGTAAACACCCAATACTTTATTGATTGTGGTCTATTCTTTTTTATCATAGTTATTCACATTGTTGCACTGCACGTTTTGGAATCGTACATCATTTGGGTGACAGCTGTCAGCATGACAGCTGCTGGGGGGAACACATATGTTTATAATTATTTTCTGGATACATATGGTTTTTGCCAAGCACTGGGTTATTGGTGTTTACGTTTCATTGACCAACAGGGTGGTTGCATAGAAGTCAATTGGTAGATCAACCTCTGTTCAGCCACAGTGCCCATACATCAATCAAAATTCATCTAGTCCCTGCCAAAATGGCTGAATTTTGATCCATGTTTGAGCAGCATAGATCTAAAGAAGACTGTATAATCGAATTGTATGGTGTGTGGTCAGCTTTTTTACTTGCCAGTTTGCTTTAATCTGTACAAAACTTAAAAACGCCTCTGTTCCAACAATCTAATGCCTGTGAAGTCCTTCATCAGCGCAGCATCTTTTCCCAGGCTTCTTCCAGGTGTTGGTCTTCAGCCATCTTGAATGGCCGGCGCAGGATGATGTCACTCTTATGTACAGTTGTGTTCAAAATAATAGCAGTGTGTTGAAAAAGTGAATAAAGCTTAAAATCCTTCTAATCGCTTTTATTTCCATACACACAAATGCATTGGGAACACTACACATTCTATTCCAAATCAAAACATGAAGAAAAATATATCAAATTTGTGTTGGTCCTCTAAAAAAAATTGAAGAAAAGTGAATATTAGACTTCAATAAAATAGCAGTGTTTGTATTCTTCTTTACAAACTCAAACATTCACTATATAAACTGAAAAATGTTTGAAGATTTTGCTTTCCTTTGAATCAATTAATATTCAGTTGTATAAGCACTGTTTCTGAGAACTGCTGTACATCTGTGTTGCATGGAGTCAACCAACTTCTGGCACCTGTGACCAGGTATTTCAGCCCAGGATGATTGGACTACATTCCACAGTTCTTCTCTATTTCTTGGTTTTGCCTCAGAAACGGCATTTTTTATATCACCCCACAAGTTTTCTATTGGATTAAGATCCGGGGATTGGGCTGGCCACTCCATAACGTCAATCTTGTTGGTGTGGAACCAAGATGTTGCACATTTACTGGTGTGTTTGGGGTCGTTGTCTTGTTGGAACACCCATTTCAAGGGCATTTCCTCTTCAGTATAAGGCATCATGACCTCTTCAAGTATTCTGATGCATTCAAACTGATCCATGATCCCTGGTATGCGATAAATAGGCCCAACAGCGTAGTATGAGAAACATCCCCATATCATGATGCTTGCACCACCATGCTTCACTGTCTTCACAGTGTACTGTGGCTTGAATTCAGTGTTTGGGGGTCGTCTGACAAACTGTCTCCGGCCACTAGACCCAAAAAGAACAATCTTACTTTCATCAGTCCACAAAATGTTGCGCCATTTCTCTTTAGGCCAGTCAATATGCTCTTTGGCAAATTGTAACCTCTTCAGCACGTCTTTTTTTCAACAGTGGGACTTTGCGGGGGCTTCTTGCAGATAGCTTGGCTTCACATAGGCGTCTTCTAATTGTAACAGTACTCACAGGTAACTTTAGACCTTCTTTGATCTTCCTGGAGCTGATTGTTGGCTGAGTCCTTGCCATTTTGGCTATTCTTCTATCCATTCGAATGGTAGTTTTTCGCTTTCTTCCACGTCTTTCAGGTTTTGGTTGCCATTTTAAAGCATTTGCGATCATTTTAGCTGAGCAGCCTATCATTTTCTGTACTTCTTTATGTTTTGCCCTCTCCAATCAACTTTTTAATCAAGGTACGCTGTTCTTCTGAACAATGTCTGGAACGACCCATTTTCCTCAGAATTTCAGAGAGAAATGCACTATAACCAGCATGTACAACATTTGCTGCCTTCCTTCCTTAAATAAGGGCAATAATTGCCACCTGTTTTTCAAAGAATGAATGAACTCACTAATAGAACTCCACACTGCTATTATTTTGAACATGCCCCTTTCAATTAGTGATTCAATTACACAGAATCAGCAGCATGTATGTCATGACTGTTGGGTCTGTTGGATTTCTATTACTCTACTACACCTGCTAGTAACTTATTTGCCATGTAGAAATCTAATTTCTACCAAAACCAGTGATTGATCAGGTTAGTGATGTCTGACTGCTATTATTTTGAACACAACTGTATGTACAGAAGTGCAGTCATCCTGGCACATAGGTACTTTGTTGCAATGTAAACTGAACTGCGAATGCTCAGCTCAGCGTGCATTCTACAGAGGATTGTAAACAGGCAAGTAAGTGTATTTTATCCACTTGCCAACCACCCTGTAGCAGTTTTACTACTATAGGGCAACCACTCTGCGCAAAATCATGTATACATCATTTTGCATTTCTGGATAGGGGGCACGTGAGCAGTCCTACCCACGCTGTGATTCATGGTCGGGACTAGGTGATCAGGGTCGGGACTAGGTGATCAGGGGAGCAGCTGACAGGCAAGAGATCTGTGAGTGGAAACAACACAGATTTCTCTCCTGGCAGTGGGGACATGATGGTTTTTATCTATGTAAAACACTACAGAGTACACACTTAAATCACAACCTAACATTGCCCAGATGTTAACCCCTTCCTGCCCAGTGTCAGTACAGTGTCAGTGCTCTTTATTAGCTCTGATCACTGTATTAGTGTCACTGGAGATGTCAGAGGCAGTTAGGTCCCACCCAGTGTCAGTTAGTGTCAGAATGCACACCATACTATCGCAGTCCTGCTATAAGTTGATGATCACCGCAATTACTAGTATAAAAAAAAAATAATTCCAGTATATATACTGCCATTTGTAGACGCTATAACTTTCATGCAAACCAATGAATATATACTTATTGGGATTTTGTTTTTTGCCAAAGACATGAAGCAGAATACATTTTTTCTTACATTTATGAAGAAATTTTTTTTGGATATGTTTTATAGCAAAAAGTAAAAAAAAATTTATTTTTTTTTATAATTTTCAGTATTTTTCATTTATAGTACAAAAAAAAAGCCCAGGGGTGATCAAATACCACCAAAAGAAAACTCTATTTGTGTGAAACAATTATATAAATTTAATTTGTGTATAGTATTGCATGACTGTGCAGTTGTCAGTTAAAGTAGAAGAATCATTTAGATATATATCCTCCTGCGCTCTTATGGTGAACAGTAAAATAAGCTAAAAAGCAGCCAGCATCTGTCCCATACCAAGCAAAGGCAATGTAAATAAATATAAAAATTGATGCAGAAGAATCATTGCCTATCTCTTCTGCAATAAGGAGTCTGCCCTTTTGCGGTTTTCTGTTTGAGACTTTTGTTTTGCTTTAACTGACATCATACACAGATCTAAGCTCATCCCTTTGCACTGTAGATGAAGGGAACCAAAAAGCAATAAAGATACTTTGTATCATTATTTTTAATGTCTCTTTTTGTATCTCTTTTTTTCAAACTCTGAGTCGGATGATCCGTTATTTGACAGCTGCATCCTCTACAATCTATTTAAACAATAACTCCCAACTGTCATTTTGAAAGCTGGGAACTGCTGGCAAATGTGAGGAGAGAGCTTCAGGGCAGAAGAACTGGGTATACTACATACCCCCTGTACCTCCATAAAGGTTTTTGGGGCAACACTTGACCAGTGCCCTCAACTGAGAAAACTTGGGTGTATCCTTAGACAAAAGTGTTCATTACCTTAAAATAGAATTTCTAGTTATTTGATCCCCTTAAAATGTACCTTTACCCCGGAAAACAGTTTGGGTATATCTGGCTATAGCCCATTCTCTCCCTCTATTACAATTTTATATATACACACACACACACATATTTTTTGTAAGTTTGATGTGCTGCATTTTCTCCTCTCTTGCCTAGGTGAGAATGACATTGCGCATGCATGAACAGATGTGCTTAAGGGCTCTGCTGGGCTTCAGGACCTGGTTTCTATATAGAAGTATGCGAGGACGGCTCAGTGAAAAAGGTGCAGGACCTTTTTTCTTGCGCATGCATGATCACAGCTTGGAGGCACATGCTGTCCTGCACATCCTGCAATGAGTTGGCCTTGCTTGCACATAGAAAGTCACACGTTTGCAGGTGTGCTGAAGGTCTCTGCGAAATCCTGAAGCCTGGCAGAGCCCTTCAGGAGTCTGCCAGGTCCTGAAGGACCATGGCCATAACAGGAAGTGAGAAAATCCTCAAATTAACCACTTCCCATCCGGCCCATGTGCAGAAACTGCTGGACGGGAGTAGTGCAGGAGTGGGTGGCCATTTAAACGGCCTCCGAATTCACTGCCTGTGCACGCTCCTCTGTGTGAGGTTCCGATCATGTGATCACTGGCCAATCAGTGGTCACATGAATAGTAGTAAGCAAGATGTCACTTTCTGACATCATTGCTTACTACTAGTAAAATCTGTGAATGATCACAGAGGTCACATAGTAAAAGGCTATTCACAACAGCATTGTACCATGTGACAAGCTGTGACCAATCACAGCTCTCACAGTATTTCTCAATGGCTACAAGAATGCAGCCAGAGAGAAAGAGAAATGATTGTTTTTACAGCCTTTATGGGTGTAAAAGCAATTAATGTACAAAACAAAAATCTTCATCACCCCCCACAAATAGTACAGTGTCATTATGGTGACACTGTACTGCTAGGGTGACAGTAAATGTTTTTCAAAATGTTTGGACTTCATTTATATAGCAAAAAAATAAAAATCCCAGTGGTGAATAAATACCACCAAAATAAAGTTTTATCTGTCTTAAAAACAATGTTAAAAAATTCATATGGGTACAGTTGCTTACTACGTGTGCAATCTGTGAATGATCACAACAGCCTTGTACCATGTGACAAGCTGTGACCAGTCACAGCTCACACAGTATTTTTCAATGGCTGCAAGAATGCAGCCAGAGACAAGGAGAAATTATTGCTTTTACAGCCTTTATGGGTGTAAAAGCAATCAGTGTAACAAAAAAAAAATCTTCATCATCCCCCACAAGTAGTACAGTGTCACTATGGTGACACTATACTGCTAGGGTGACAGTATGTTGAAAAAAAAGCAAATAATATCAAAAAATAAAATAAAAATGTAAACATTTTTTTGAGAAATTATAATTTTTGGTTATAAACTAATTTGGGGTTTTTTTTTTTTTTTTTTTTGCTAAAAAGATAGCTGAATACATTTTGGCCAAGATTTATGAAGAAATATTATTTATTTGCAAAATGTTGTAAGAAAAACACTTTTTTTTCAAAATGTTTGGACTTTTTCATTTATATAGCAAAAAAATAAAAATCCCAGTGGTGAACAAATACCACCAAAATAAAGTTGTATCTGTCTCAAAAACAATGCAAAAAAATTCATATGTGTACAGTGTTGCATGACCGCGCAATTGTCATTCAAAGTGTGATAGCACTGAAAGCTGAAAATTGGCCTGGACAGGAAGGGGGTGAAAGTGTCTGGACTTGAAGTGGCTGAGGGAATTCCTTGAGAACCCCAGGTCACTAGAACTAGTGTGCGCATTGGAAGATTTCCCCTCTATTACTTTTCTGGGGACAACACCATTTTTTTTTTACTTTCACCTATAATGGTAAACAGGACAAATAGAAAGGATGAATCTCCCTAATGGGGATACAGACAGTAATAAAAACATGACATGGGGTCTAATCCATCTCCACTCTATCCAAAACTAAAAAACGTTTTGCCTTTAGTTGTGCTTTAACTCTAAACTGATAACCTGTAAAGGCGTTGCCTGTGGGAAATGTTTTTTGCAATTTCATAGATGGATACAGTTTTAGACTTGACATGTTTGATAAAGATTTACTGGAGACAACCCTATCTTTTTTTTTTTTTACCAAAATTGGGTATAATGTTGTGTTTGTTTGCACTAGAAATTCATTTTAGAGTATTCACTCCTGCAAATATAATTTTGATATGCAGGTACGCAAATATGACATAAAAAAATTGCAATTGCCATTATGTTATGCTCTAGGTAAGGTCTCTGGTTTCAGAAAATATATTGTTTGGAGGTTTGAAGTAATGTCTAGCAAACAAATGCACATTTTATCATGTGTATTAAAAAAATAAAAAATGCCCAAGTGGAAAAGTTGTTTACAGCAAAAGTTTAATGAAAAGAAAAATCAGCGAGAGGGCCATTACTTATCAGTGAGACTTATAACTGTATGCTGCCATCTCCTGCTTTGGCTGAAAGGTCTGTTCTCCAGTGCTCTCCCCCGCAGTAATCTCCTGGTGCTGCAGGAGTTAATACAAGCCCTGTCCTATGCACTGATCAAGAGTGCTGTCTATACCCCTCCTTTCCACCTCCCCCTCTATTCCTAGAAGCTGTACTATAGCTTTTATGAATAAAAAGTGATTATTCATTCCTTTGACCTCCATTCATAGGTTGTTCTCCATTCATGAAAGCTATAGTATAGCTTCTATGAGTGGAGGAAGGGGGCGGAAAAGGTGGGCATAGTCAGCACACTTGTGTGCATATGACAGGTCCCTCTGCTCTATTAACCTCTGCAACATTGGAAAATTAAGTCGGGGGGGGGGGGGGGGGGTTAGGTCAGAGGAGGAAGATTTAATTGAATGCAGGAGACAGCAGCACAAGTGAAAATAATTGCCTGTGTGTCACATGGGGAAGTTGATTTTGATTGATAGGTTTTTTTTTAAAGGTAGTTTTATTGATTGATAGTTAAGATACGATTTATGATTGTATGGTTCAGTCACATCTCTGTTTCTACCATTTAATCTCATAACCGCTTTCGACCACATGATTACATACCTGTACTTTGACTTCTGGGTTCAGGGCACACGCACCCCCCCCCCCCCCATTTCACCACCCCACTGCCAAATTTTGTCAGCAGGTTTCAGACAATTCATGGCTGAGACCTTCTGATCAGCGTCCAATCACAGCCCAGAGCCCTGTTTTTACAAACAACACAGGGCTCTGTAGAGAGGGAATGATATGTTTGTTTCTTCTCCCTGGTTATCAATGTTCAATCATATCTTCACTGCTTTGAAGTTAAAAAGTGCTCAGTCTTCCAATAAAAGCTCCAGATTAGAACAAAGGAAGTCCAATCAGCTGCACTCCAAACAATCCACTTTATTGAACCAAGATAAAACCAATGCAGTGGAAATCCAGTGGGGGACTGGCAGGTAAATGCGTTTCATGCTAAAGACAGTGCTTATTCATTGGGGGTTATGACTAAGCGCTGTCTTTAGCATGAAATGCGTTTACCTGCAAGTCCCCCACTGGATTTCTACTGTCTGTATTGGTTTTATCTTGGTTCAATAAAGTGGATTGTTTGAAGTGCAGCCAATTGTTCTCATCTATGCAGCACACGAGCTGGGCTAGCACCTACAGGAGTTGTGCTTGGAGATTGGCAGTCTCTCTACCTTGAGCAGAAGTCAACATAAAAGCTTCAGATTGTTCATGCATCAGCAGAGCTCTCCCTCTGAAATGGATAGCTTCACCAAATGCTGTGGACCACAATAGTTAATGGTCAATATGTGTTTGATATCATCAATCCACACTGTATGGTACTCTGTCTCTCTCCACTAGATCTCTCTCAGTAGAATTCAATGGAAAAATGCAATGTGAATGGCTGTGCAGGGCCCAGCTTGACTCAATTTTGTTCTTGGAATAGGATGGGATGTTACTGTACTGCTGCTGGAACACAGCGTTGTATGCTTTATGTAGTTGATGCTACAAAGAGTTCATGTAGTGCTCCCAGAGGGCGCATCTGTTAGGAAAGGAAATAGTTAATTTAGGCCAAGTTGGCACAAACATACTATTTAACCATATTACAATAAGCTGGGTAGGACTTTGCTCATTTTGGATGGATGTCATATGATGTCCTCCCAGAACGCTCCTTGTGCGCGGCCGCACTGCAGGTGCGATCTGTCACCTGCTGTGTTCACCGGACACAGCGTGTGACAGATCACTGTATCGGCACTCTGCTGTTACTAAGTGATCGCTGTGACCAATCACAACAGATTCCATGACAATTGTAAAAAATGAATAGCTTCCTTTCATGTCCTTCATTGTGTACAATTGTGTTGCTAGCTGTGATTGGTCACAATGATTACATGGTACATACAAGGCCAATCACAGCCCATATGTACCACATGATTAGCTGTGACCAATCACAGCTAATCACAACAAAACGTAATGAATAGATTTCATTTAGTAAATTTAAAAAATCCTCCTCCTCTTCCCTCTTCCAAGCTCTCCTGCAGAAGTAGCAGTTACAGGGTTGTGGCAAACTATTTATCACTGACAGGGCTGCTTACAATGATCAGCTTTTATTTATGTAAAACCTTTAGTCCCAAAAGTAAAAGAAAACTGCTTCTGTAACTGCTCATAAAGTGTGAACTGGAGCTCAGCTTCAATTTATAAGTACACTGCTCAAAAAAATTAAAGGAGCACTTTTTAATAAGAATATAGCATCAAGTCAATGAAACTCTTGGGCTATTGATCTGGTCAGTTAAGTAGCAGAGGGGTTTGTTAATCAGTTTCAGCTGCTTTGGTGTTAATAAAAATAACAACATGTGCACTAGATGGGCAACAATGAGACGACCCCCTAAACAGGAATGCTTTTACAGGTGGAGGCCACTGCTGGTTTTTCGTTACTCATCTTTTCTGTTTTTCACTAGTTTTGCATGTGGCTAGGGTCAGTGTCACTACTGGTAGCATGAGGCGATACGTGGACCCTACAGAGGTGGCACAGGAAGTCCAACTCCTCCAGGATGGCACATGAATATATGCCATTGCCAGAAGGTTTGCTATGTCTCCCAGCACAGTCTCAAGAGCATGGAGGAGAATCCAGGACACAGGAAGTTACTCTAGGAGAGCTGGACAGGGACGTAGAAGGTCCTTAATCCATCGCCAGGACCGGTATCTCCTCCTTTGTGCAAAGAGGAACAGGATGAGAACCCTACAAAACGACCTCCAGCAGGCCACTGGTGTGAATGTCTCTGACCAATCAGAAATAGACTTCATGAGGGTGGCCTGAGGGCCGGCACCATAGAGCTCAATTGCCATTGAACACCAGAAGTGGCAGGTCTGCCACTGGTGCCCTGTGCTTTTCACAGATGAGAGCAGGTTCACCCTTAGCACATGTAACAGACATGAAAGGGCCTGGAGAAGCTGTGGAGAACATTATGATGCCTGTAACATTGTTTAGCATGGCTGTTTTGGTGGTGGGTCAGTGATGGTCTGGGGAGGCATATCCATGGAGGGCCGCACAGACCTCTACAGGCTAGACAATGGCACCCTGACTGCCATTAGGTATTGGGTTGAAATCCTTAGACCTATTGTCAGACCCTACGCTGGTGCAATGGGTCCAGGGTTCCTCCTGGTGCACGACAATGCCTGGCCTCATGGCAAGAGTATGCATGCAGTTCCTGCAGGATACAGGAATTGACGCCATTGAATGGCCCCCACGTGCGCCTGACCTATATCCAGTAGAACACCTCTAGGATATCATGTTACGGTCCATCCAACACCACCAGGTTGCACCTCAGACTGTCCAGGAGCTCAGTGGTGCCCTGGTCCAGATCTGGGAGGAAATACCCCAGGACACCATCCGTTGTCTCATTTGCCCCGGTGTTGTCAGGCATGCATACAAGCACGTGGGGTACCATTTTGAGTTGCTGCAATGAAATTTCAGCGAAATGGAGTAATTTGCTGCATAATTTTTTCACTTTGATTTTCAGAGTGTCTTTGAATTCAGTCCTCTGTAGGTTGATAACTTTCATATCCATCAAATGATGGAAAAACCTTACGTTCCTAACACATTACCCAGTCCATATCAGTATAAATATCCAGCATGAAATTTTTCCCCATTGGGATCTATTGTGTTTTCAAAGTGTTCCTTTAATTTTTTTGAGCAGTGTACAGTTGTATTCAAAATAATAAGTCAGACATCACTAACCTGATCAATCACTGTTTTTGGTAGAAATTATATTTCTACGTGGCAAATAATTTACTAGCAGGTGTAGTAGAGCAATAGAAATCCAAAAGACCCAACAGTCATGACATGCATGCTACTGATTCTGTGTAATTGAATCACTAATTGAAAGGGGCATGTTCAAAATAATAGCAGTGTGGAGTTCTATTAGTGAGGTCATTCATTCTTTGAAAAACAGGTGGCAATTATTGCCCTTATTTAAGGAAGGAAGGCAGCAAATGTTGTACATGCTGGTTACAGTGCATTTCTCGCTGAAATTCTGAGGAAAATGGGTCGTTCCGACATTGTTCAGAAGAACAGCATACCTTGATTAAAAAGTTGATTGGAGAGGGCAAAACATAAAGAAGTACAGAAAATGATAGGCTGCTCAGCTAAAATGATCACAAATGGTTTAAAATGGCAACCAAAACCTGAAAGATGTGGAAGAAAGCGAAAAACTACCATTTAAATTGATAGAGGAATAGCCAAAATGGCAAGGACTCAGCCAACAATCAGCTCCAGGAAGATCAAAGAAGGACTAAAGTTACCTGTGAGCACTGGTATAATTAGAAGACACCTATGTGAAGCCAAACTATCTGCAAGAAGCCCCCGCAAAGTCCCACTGTTGAAAAAAAAGACGTGCTGAAGAGGTTACAATTTGCCAAAGAGCACATTGACTGGCCTAAAGAGAAATGGCGCAACATTTTGTGGACTGATGAAAGTAAGATTGTTTTTTTTGGGTCTAGTGGCCGGAGACAGTTTGTCAGACGACCCCCAAACACTGAATTCAAGCCACAGTACACTGTGAAGACAGTGAAGCATGGTTGCGCAAGCATCATGATATGGGGATGTTTCTCATACTACGGTGTTGGGCCTATTTATCGCATACCAGGGATCATGGATCAGTTTGAATACATCAGAATACTTGAAGAGGTCATGCTGCCTTATGCTGAAGAGGAAATGCCCTTAAAATGGGTGTTCCAACAAGACAACGACCCCAAACACACCAGTAAACGTGCAACATCTTGGTTCCACACCAAGATTGACGTTATGGAGTGGCCAGCCCATTCCCCGGATCTTAATCCAATAGAAAACTTGTGGAGTGACATCAAAAATGCAGTTTCTGAGGCAAAACCAAGAAATAGAGAAGAACTGTGGCATGTAGTCCAATCATCCTGGGCTGGAATACCTGTTCACAGGTGCCAGAAGTTGGTTGACTCCATGCAACACAGATGTACAGCAGTTCTCAGAAACAGTGCTTATACAACTAAATATTAATTAAGTGATTCAAAGGAAATCAAAATCTTCAAACATTTTTCAGTTTATATAGTGAATGTTTGAGTTTGTAAAGAAGAATACAAACACTGCTATTTTATTGAACAGTCTAATATTCACTTGTCTTCAATTTTTTTTAGAGGAACAACACAAATTTGATATATTTTTCTTCATGTTTTGATTTGGAATAGAATGTGTAATGTTCCCAATGCATTTGTGTGTATGGAAATAAAAGCTATTAGAAGGATTTTGAGCTTTATTCACTTTTTTCAACACACTGCTATTATTTTGAACACAACTGTATATCTAAATCTGCTAGTACATCTAACACTCCCCTGTCCCCAACATTAACAATGCTGCTGTCCAAAGGTGCCCCTTATTCTCCTTCATCCAGAACAGAGGCTCTCTAATATAGGAGGTGTGTTACTGGCCAGATCACCAGGTGAAAACAGAGGGGAAAAAAATCCTAAAAAAGAAAACAAATGAAGCCACCACATCCGATTGGTAAACTGCAATAGATTAAATTTTTGGTTTTGGTTTTAAAACCACTTTAAGCACATTATTATACATGATGATATTATAGCAATCTTCACTTGATATGTGATTCTTGGATGTGGATTGATATTAAATGCATATTGACCAGTAGCTATTATCGACCACAGCATTAGAGGAATATATCCATTTCAGAAGGAGAGTGCTGCTGATGCATGATTACTTTTTGAAGCACTTTTTTTTATCTTTTGAAGGATTGAGTGCTTTAATTGCGAAACAATGAGGATATGATTGGACACTGATAGGGTTTACAACCACTCTAATACCCTGGTCATATCAAACCCGATTTTGAAATCATGCGACTTACAGTGAAGTCACACAATTTCAAAATCAGGTGACCTGCCGATTTCCTTGCAATTTGCAAGACATCGGACACAGATGTTTATGCAAATCACAACAAAAGTAGTGCATGCACTACTTTTGAAATCGGTGCGGCTCCAAGTCAGAACTGCACCGATATGAAAGCTCTGATGGCGGCCAATAGGGTGCGACTTGGCATACGATTTGCAAGTCACCTAACATGCAAATTGCATACCAAATTGCACCCGATGTGACCAGGGGCTAATTCCAGTGTATGAATGCAGCCTCAATATAGAGGTTGTGGACACCATTCAGAGTGGTATTTTCCTCTTCAAAATGTGTGGCTAAAGGACCTCATAGCATTTTCCAAACATTTTTTTTGCAATTAAAAAAAAAAAAGCTACAAAAATAAGGTATGTGGTATTTCATCAAAATATGCAGTATTTATCACATGAAATCATACAGTATTTGATCTCATGTGACCGCCAGTGAGATGTATACAGTGGAGAAAAATGACAACCCTTGTCAGATTTTTTGCAAATAAAGAGGGAAAATGGTTTAAACCATAGAAATATGCCAACTCACTAAGTCAGTGCGGTCCCTGCAGTGTATTAATACAAAAGAAAAAATGTGACTAGAATACCAGTCAAAGGGAAGCTGCTTTCAAATGACACACAGGTTGTATCAAATACACTAAGCTAAATTAAGTAAATACAAAATATCTTTATAAATGTCAAATATTGAAAGAAAACCGTATATAAAAAAAAAAAAAAAAATCACACACATATAAATATCCTTCTTCCTTCCACCAATAAAAAAGCAACATTGAAGAAGGGGTTTGGGTGTGTGTGGGGGTATGTGTGGGTTTTATACCATTTTCTTTCAATATTTGACAAAGATATTTTGTATTTACTTAAAGCATAACTAAAGGAAAACTTTTTTTTTTTGGATAGGGTGGAGAGGTATTAGAACTCCTATGAGGTTTTTATTGCAGTCTGTGCCATTAGGGAGAGTCACCCATTTTGTCCTGTTTACCATGATCATGAAGGTAAATCTGACAGGGGTTGTAAACTCCATTACTTCATCCAAAATGAAAACAAAAGTTTTGTCTTTAGTCACACTTTTAAATAGCATTTCTCAACATTTTCAACACAGAAGAACCCTTGAAATATGTTTCCTGTCTCAGGGAACCCCTGCTAAAAGTTACTATATCTACAACTCATGATACATTAGTGAGATGGTCAATGGGAAGAATGCTCCTTAGGCTTCATATACACGAGCAGCTGCTAACTCAAGTTTAGGAGCTTTTGGCATTTTTTTTGCCAAAACTCCTAAACTCAACTCTATAAAGTCTGTGTCCATATACACATACAGTAGGCAGAGTTTAGGAGCTGCCGCATTTAGGTGAGGTTAAACCTCCCTCTCCTGAATGCAGAAGAATCTTGTTCAGGATAGGACCGTTTTGACCGTCGACTGCAGGAAAACGCAAAACGTGGCAAGACCGCAGCACGGTGGTTTTCCCGCGATTTGCGGTTTCCCTTAGCCAGCGGTCAGGGTAGGCTCGTGTACTTGGAGCCTTACACTTGTGCTCATTGGGAACAATTACCCCCTATAGATAGCTAAAAAGATCAATGATGTCAGTGGGAAGATATCTATAAAATTATGAAAAAGTATCCCCACTATGTATGACATATATGTTCTAACAAGGGATCAGACCATTTTGATATGCATGTACATTGTATTATGTTTGGAGTGATTGGGATGTTTTTTGCATCAAATGTGTATGCTTGCAGTCACAAAAAAAGTCTCTAAAAATCTGGTGAAGTGACAGAAGAAAAGTTTTTTTCTACATGTAATGGGGTAGATTTACTAAATGTAATGGTGTTGATATCCTAAGGGCAGATAAAGTGAGCACTTGCAAGCGAAGTTGTTCCAGCGCTTAATAAATGAGGGGGAGCTCTGCTGACTTCCATCATCCAATCATGTGCAAGCAAAATTGCTGTTTTTTCCCCTTGCATGTGATTGAGTACTCTTTGTAAAGTGAAGCCTTTTCCCGTGTACTAAGCTCTGGAGCAACTTGCACAGTCTATTTATTTATATCAGGAACTTCTATAACGCCATCAATTTATGCAGCGCTTTACATTTATATTGTGCATTCACATCAGTCCTTAACCCTCAAGGGGCGTACAATCTAAGGTCCCTAACTTACATTCATACATACACATACTAGGGCCAATTTAGACAAGAGCCAATTCACCTACCAGCATGTCTTTGGCGTGTGGGAGGAAACCAGAGTACCCTGCGATTTATGACAAAGAGTGGTCACTGTGTGCATGTGACAACAATAATACAAATTCTCCACAAATATGGCTTGTATGGGAGGGTTGCAAGAAAGGCCACATACAGTCACAACCTAACTTTGCCAAAACGCACCATGAAGATTCTGAGGCCACATGGAAAAAGTTGTTATGGCTAGATGAGACTAAAATTGAATTATATGGCCTCGACACCAAATGATATGTCTGGCAGAAATCCAATCCAGCTCACCATCCAAAAAACACAATTCCTACAGTGAAGCATGGAGGTGGTAATATCCTGTTATGGGGATGTTTCTCTGCAGCAGGGACTGGAGCACTTGTCAGGGTAGAAGGAAAAATGAATGGGGCAAAATAGTCAATTTCTGGAGGAAAATGTGCTGCCCTCTAGCAGATCGTTGTCAATGGGAAGAAGGTTTACCTTCCAACATGACAATGACCCAAAACACACAGCAAATGACCCCACAGTAGTTGAAGGAGAAAAAGGTGAATGTCCTTGCATGGCCTAGTCAGAGCCCAGACTTAAACCCCATGGAAAATCTGTGGAATGACTTGAAGACTGCAGTGCACAAATGGTCACCATCAATTTTAACTGAACTTGAGCAGCTCTGCAAAGAAGAATGGGCAAATAATAAGTCTAGATGTGCAAAGTTAGCAGAGACATATCCCAACAGACTAAAGGCTTTAATTAAAGCAAAAGGCAGTTCAACAAAATACTGACACAAGGGGGTGATCCTTTTTCCAAGTCAGTGATTCTGTTTTTGAATTTTTAACATTTTTTTCTGACAAGTTGGTGTAATATCTTTCACTTGGATGTTATGTTGCACAGAGTAAATATACAGTGGGGCAAAAAAGTATTTAGTCAGCCACCAATTGTGCAAGTTCTCCCACTTAAAAAGATGAGAGAGGCCTGTAATTGGCATCATAGGTAGACCTCAACTATGAGAGACAAAATGAGAAAAAAAATCCAGGACAATAACATTGGCTGATTTGGAAAGAATTTATTTGCAAATTATGGTGGAAAATAAGTATTTGGTCAATATCAAAAGTTCATCTCAATACTTTGTTATATATCCTTTGTTGGCAATGACAGAGGTCAAACGTTTCCTGTAAGTCTTCACAAGGTTGGCACACACTGTTGCTGGTATGTTGGCCCATTCCTCCATGCAGATCTCCTCTAGAGCAGTGATGTTTTGGGGCTGTTGCTGGGCAACACGGACTTTCAACTCCCTCCAAAGGTTTTCTATGGGGTTTAGATCTGGAGACTGGCTAGGCCACTCCAGGACCTTGAAATGCTTCTTACGAAGCCACTCCTTCGTTGCCCGGGTGGTATGTTTGGGATCATTGTCATGTTGGAAGACCCAGCCACGTTTCATCTTCAATGCACTTGCTGATGGAAGGTTTGCACTCAAAATCTCACGATACATGGCCCCATTCATGCTGTCCTGTATATGGATCAGTCGTCCTGGTCCCTTTGCGGAGAAACAGCCCCAAAGCATGATGTTTCCACCTCCATGCTTCACAGTAGGTATGGTGTTCTTTGGATGCAACTCAGCAATCTCTCTCCTCCAAACATGACAAGTTGTGTTTCTACCAAACAGTTCTATTTTGGTTTCATCTGACCATATGACATTCTCCCAGTCCTCTTCTGGATCATCCAAATGCTCTCTAGCAAACTTCAGACGGGCCCGGACATGTACTGGCTTAAGCAGGGGGACACGTCTGGCACTGCAGGATCTGAGTCCCTGGCGGCGTAGTGTGTTACTGATAGTAGCCTTTGTTACGTTGGTCCCAGCTCTCTGCAGGTCATTCACTAGGTCCCCCCGTGTGGTCCTGGGATTTTTGCTCACCTTTCTTGTGATCATTTTGACCCCACGGGGTGAGATCTTGCGTGGAGCCCCAGATCGAGGGAGATGATCAGCAGTCTTGTATGTCTTCCATTTTCTAATTATTGCTCCCACAGTTGATTTGTTCACACCAAGCTGCTTGCCTATTGCAGATTCAGTCTTCCCAGCCTGGTGCAGGTCTACAATTTTGTTTCTGGTGTCCTTCGACAGCTCTTTAGTCTTCACCATAGTAGAGTTTGGAGTGTGACTGTTTGAGGTTGTGGACAGGTGTCTTTTATACGGATAACAAGTTCAAACAGGTGCCATTGATACAGGTAATGAGTGCAGGAGCCTCTTAAAGAAGAAGGTACAGGTCTGTGAGAGCCAGAAATCTTGCTTGTTTGTAGGTGACCAAATACTTATTTTCCACCATAATTTGCAAATAAATTCTTTCCACGTCAGCCAATGTGATTGTCTGGATTTTTTTTTTCTCATTTTGTCTCTCATAGTTGAGGTCTACCTATGATGCCAATTACAGGCCTCTCTCATCTTTCTAAGTGGGAGAACTTGCACAATTGGTGGCTGACTAAATACTTTTTTGCCCCACTATAGCTGGATTAGATCTGAACAGTTTTTATTAAAAGAAAAATATGGCGGTATTGCTGGAGTATACTATATACCCCTCTGCACGACTTGTGTAAGTAGTTCTTTTCTAAAGGCTCACTCACACCATCGTGCAGAGATGTCAGTTTTCCTGCACTTGTTCTGCAAGGGCATAACAAAAGCAATTATTCTCTATATGCCCTGTTCACACCACAGCACTAGTATAACATGCAGATTTTTTTTCTGTGCAGATATCTGCAACGTATATAAAACTCATAGAAACGTGCATGAAAACTGATTTAAACTGAGGTCTATACAAGTGAAATCTGCGTATCAGTTTCCATCGGTTATTCTGCATGCATGGTGTGAACGAGGCCTAAAAGTTTACCTGATTCTATCTGTGCTGGGAGAGTGGCATCTATCCAGAGTGCATCTGGCTAATGTGGATTGAGAATAAATTATTACAATTTATTAGTCATAGGTGGTTGTAATGCTGAGAGAGCAACTACGACCTAATTTACAATTGTGCCTGGTTGGGGTTGGGGGTAGTAAAGACCAGCAGTTAAGCTATGGTTTTACCAACCCTATGCCACAACCATGATGCTCTGCTTCTCTGCTGTGGCAAGAATTATACCCCCCATTGCATTTAGCAGGCAGTATCGCTGCCAAACGCAATCTCTACAAGTATATGGGCTACGTAGCAACCACAATGGAATTTACAGGATTAAAACAGGCAGTGCAGAAACGACGTTTCTCTTCCCAGTCACCTTTCAAACACCCTCTGAAAATCCATTGTGGGCCCTAAGGCTCTCTGCAAGTGCCAGCTAATACATTCTGGTGCTAGAATCTGCACAAATTACTCCATATGTCTTATTGGTCTTATTTACCTCCACCCTCCTTACCTCTGAAATTCTTCTAAATTTGTTGCAGCAATTGTGACAAAGTGAACTGTTGCAGTTAAAGCAGAACTTCACCCTAAAAGGAAAGTTACACTTTTTCTTTTTGGGGAGCAGGTCCCTATTTCTGGTAGGTACTCTGCCCACAACCTCCAGGGACACACCACAGGAGGCTGCTGGTCCATTTACAAAGTGCAGTTTGACTCACACATGCACAGTGGGAGACTGTAAAACCACAAGGAATCACAACTGGGTTTCCACATGCAAGATGGCAACACTGGGGACCCAAAGACTGGCAAAGAACTGGCTCAGGTAAGTGTCCTTTTATTATAGGTCAGCAGCTACAGTATTTGTAGCTTTTTTGTTTTTAACTAACTGAAGATCCTCTTTGGGAACTTTTTCTTGTTGCACGCTTTGGATACAGGTCTCAGATTTATTATTTTATGAATTTGGCAAGCTTTCCATATACATTAATAATGCCAAAATTCTGTTTCAATGTCTATATTGAGCCTCTCACGGTACATCCCCTTTAAACTATTTCCCAGCATGTTAGCAAAAAGACTACAGCTGTTACTTCTCAATACCCCTAGATCCTTTGGGGTTTAGGCTTCCAAAACTATTAAAAAGGAAACTACTATAATGGTTTAGTGCTGGTTCATACTGGAATCACACAGGAACGCGCTCCACATTCCTGTGTGATTCAGTGCAATGCAATTTCCATGATGATGCTTGATGTCACGCTTGATGCTGACTCATCACAAGTTTTAACATGAGCCCCCTAAAATTTCCAACCTGTATTGTCAACCACTACATGATTGCATAGATTTGTTCAGTAATTAAGTAAGAACAAACTCATTCACTTTGCCTCTATAATGACAATCAGTTGTTGATACAGCCATTCTCCGTTCACAGGATGCCTGATCTTGTACTGTATCTGTTTTGGGGGGTTGGGGTAGTGTTCTGTAAGCAATTAAATATTTGGGTTTGAAAAGACATTTGGTGCACACAACATGTATTTATATCCTTT